>NC_088881.1:28853637-28898637 GCF_032884065.1 Artemia franciscana
TACCCCTATAACCTAAACCTTATAAACTCTATTTTAGCACTTTCATTATACTGAAAACAAAATATGTTATTTATATATTCGTTTACTTCATTCCCCTTATGTCACGTTTGATTGTAATTGTACTCCTATGAGACAGCTTCGCAATTACGTTCTGACCCCTTTTCTGTCTCATTTATTAGAAAAGAAATAGGAAGAACCTCTAGATAAGTCAGGAAAATATCCTTTCTCCTTGAATATTGAGGGCTTCTTGACTCTGAAGAAAGTTGTTTTCTTGAAATTTATTATAAAGAAAATGTCAAAGAGATAAACAGTTGTTTATTCTGCGCTTGGGGAAGCTTTTTATGAGTTTTCTATGCAAAGAAGCATTATTGTAAAATTCTATGTAAATCTAGCCTAATTCCTTTTAAACATAATATATATTGTTTAAGATTGACATTCCATCCTCCACTCTTTGAATGGTATCTAAATCCTGTAGCGAAAAACCATTGTCATGAAAATCATTGGTTAAAATCCGAATTCTTCTCTGGTAGCCTAGATGTCCTAATGACACAATTTTAAGTCTTCCCCCCACCCATCTCCTCCCTTCAAGATGGATTGTATCTGGAAGTCCCAAATCTTACTATATCGCTGTTGCGTAAAGGCTCGATTCGAGATAGGCTCTTTGGATTCTTACCTAGTGATGTAATAGCAACTTCAATTCTATCTAATTTCTATTTCTATGCATTTATAATGAAAAAAGAACTCACCAATGCAACAGCACAAACAAAGAAATAAACATAAACCATAAAAACAGACAGACAGAAGGAGAATGGAGGACTGTTTTCCTACTTTAGTTAAACAGTTCGTGGTAACGAACTGTAGTAAGGAGCGACCCGGCTCAATAGTAACCAAAATTCTAAAAAATTGAATTTTGATACGAATAGCTACGTCAAAAGAATCGCATTTTAATGCTGATTTTAAATGTATAAGTTATTCATCAATAATTTATTATATATTAAAATATATAAGTCTTATCCATCAAAAGTTACGAGCCTGAGAAAATTGGCCTTATTTTAGAAAATAGCCAAAAATACCCACTAAAAGTCATAGCATCTTAACGAAAACAACACCATCAGATTCAGCGTATCAGAGAACCCTATTGTAGAAATTTCAAGCTCCTATCTACTAAAATGTGGAATTTTGTATTTTTTGCCAGAAGGCAGATCACGGATGTGTTTATTTGTTTTTTGTTGTTTTTTTTGTTTGTTTTTTCCCCAGGGGTGATCGTATCGACCCTGTGGTCCTAGAATGTTTCGAGAGGGCTCATTCTGACGGAAATGAAAAGTTCTAGTGCCCTTTCTAAGTGACCAAAAAAATTGGAGGGTACCTAGGCCCCCTCCCACGCTAATTATTTTCCCAAAGTCAACGCATCAAAATTCTGAGATAGCCATTTTATTCAACGTAGTCGAAAAACCTTATAACTATGTCTTTGGGGACGACCTACTCCCCCACAGTCCCTGTGGGAGGGGCTACAAGTTGCAAACTTTGCCCTGTGCCTACATATAGTAGTGGTTATTGGGAAATGTACAGACGTCTTCAGGAGGGTTTTTTGGTTGGAGGAGGGGTTGAGAAGAGCAGGATATGTTGGGGGAACTTTCCATCGATTAATTTGTCATGGGGGAAGAAAATTTCCATGAAGGGAGCACAGGATTTTCAAGCATTATTTAAAAAAAAATAAAAAAATAAAAATGAAAAAAATTTTTCAACTGGAAGTAAGGAGCAGCATTAAAACTTAAAACGAACAGAAATTATTACCCATATGAGGGGCTAACCTCCTCCTAATACCTCGCTCTTTACGCTAAAGTATTTTTAGTAATTTCAACTATTTATTCTATGGCTTTTGTGATTCAGGGGTCATTCTTAAGGAATTGGGATAAAATTTAAGCTTTAGTGTAAAGAGCGAGGAACGAGGGGCTGAACCCCCTCATATATGTAACAAGAACATGAGAATACAAAAGTTCGTTACGTAAGCTAATTTATAAGTTGCGTATGTCTTTTACTAATAAAAACATTCGTAGAAAATTAAAAGTTCTAGTTGCCTTTATAAGTAACCAAAAAAATCGGAGGGCAACTAGGCTTCCTCTCCCACTCCTTTTTTTCTCAAAATCATTCGGTCAAAACTGTGAGAAAGTCATTTAGCCAAAAAAACTCTTTACGCTAAAGTTTGACGCTCTCTCTCAACTCTTCTTTTTAAAACAGTAAAAACTTCAGTTTAAAGAGCGGGGCGTTGATGAGGAAGCAGCCCCTTTCATATACGAAGTAATTTCTGTTCGTTTTGATTTTTAATGTCGCTCCTTAATTTCAGTTAAAAAAACTTGTTTTTTTTTATTATTTAATAATTAATATAGATCAGTACTTGAATAGGGCCTTAACCCTACTCATCCATCCAATTACATAGGTCAAACAGCATAAACATACACAATCAACCTTAAAGAATAATCCATGGACAGGCAGTCGTGTCGTCAATAAGTCTAAGCCGTCATTTACCAAATATTGAAAACAATAAAAAAGACAAATAATTCAGAGGCGACAACCGGACACAAGGGCTCATCAGGAGAATACACACTTGCCTATAGGGTTTCGGCGCTTTAAATTCCCAATATATTATATTATATCTATCTATCTATTTCTATTCTATCAATCTATATATTTGTATTCCTATCCAATTCTATCCATTCTAATTCGGCCATTTTTATTGCTAATTTAGCATATATTGTTGCTGTTAATATATGCTATTTATTCAAACAGGTCGGAAGCCTTTGTCCATCTACGAAGCCATGTCAGGTTGTTGACTCATTCCTGTTTAAATCCCAGATTTGTTTCCTCTTTGTTTATTTTCCGTATAGTGATTTTCAGTGTGGTAGTATATGCTTTATTATTTATTATTTTAAGCTTATTATTTTAAAAGAAACATTAGCAGCCGGTGAATTTTTATTTTTGGATTCTAGGCTGATCGAACTCTCAATTTGGTTTTTCTCTGAAATTTGAAAGCTAAACCTAAAAACTATGCTGAAACTCAGCTTAACCCAGATTGTAGGAAAAACAACATTTACCATGTTTAATTTATTAATCTAGGAAAATTGAGTCTTTGTTTAGACTTTTTATGGCACATGGTATTTACCAAGTGACATATAGCGATTGTAAACTCTGTCGGTCTGTTGGTCTGTCCGTCGGTCCCGGTTTTGCTAGTTATGGCACTTGGTATTTACCAAGTGACATATAGCGATCGTAAACTCTGTCGGTCTGTTGGTCTGTCTGTCGGTCCCGGTTTTGCTAGTTTAGGCACTTTCAGGTAAGCTAGGACGATAAAATTTGTCAGGCGTGGAACGGACCAGACCAGATGAAGTTATAAATAGTCGTTTTCCTGATTCGGACATCTGGGGGGAAGGGGGGGGGGGTATTAAGGTAAAAAAAGGGAAAAAAAAAAGTATTTTTAACTTACGAACGGGTGATTGGATCTTAATGAAATTTGATATTTAGAAGGATATCGTGTGTCAGAGCTCTTATTTTAAATCCCGACTGGATCCGGTGACATTGGGGGGATTTGGAGGGGGAAACCGGAAATCTTGGAAAACGCTTAGAGCGGAGAGATTGGGATGAAACTCGGTGGGTAGAATAAGCAGATGTTGTAGATACATTATTGATGTAACCGGACTGGATCCGCTCTCTTTGGGGGAGTTAGGGGGGTTCAGTGCTTTGGCGAGTTTGATACATCTGGACGTGCTAGGACGATGAAAATTGGTAGGCGTGTCAGAGACCTGCACTAATTGTCTTGATAAAGTTGTTTTCCCCGATTCGACCATCTGGGGGGCTGAAGGGACAGGAAAAAATTAGAAAAAATGAGGTATTTTTATTTATGAATGAATTTCGATATTGAGAAGGACCTCGGGTCTTAGAGCTCTTATTTTAAATCCCGACTTAGTTTATGACTGAAAATAATAACGCCTTATGACTAAAAACTTTTATTACGCAAATGGGATTTCTGAAAATTACATATGATAAGAGCCTTTCCTAGTACCCAATTATCAATTCCTCTTTTTTTCGTCTGCTTCTTTTTTTCATTGTATATGGCTTAATTAAACTTGGTTCACTGTAAAACAGTGTAAGTGTTTTTGTGTACAAAAAAGAAAGACAAGCCAGAGTTTATAGTTTAATAGACACGTTTTTTGGGAAATCTACAGAAATCAAGACCATTAGTGGTGGTACTGCCAATACATTCAAATTAAAATATTGGAGAAAAATTACAACACAGAAGTTTATTATTGCTGATTTCAAAAGGTTTTAAAAGGTTTCTTAACGGTTTTTTTTCGTTTCAGGTCGCTATTTTCATGAATATCTGGTGCAGCTTGAAATATTAAGTCATTCTAGTGTGTTTAATAAGATGTGCTTCTATCACGTTCTAAAGTGTGTATGTCTGTCAAGTGCTAACTTCTTTTCATTTACTTTTGAAGTTCCAACTTCAAACGTAGTTACTTCAACTAGCTGTATCCATATCCTTTCGCCTTTGTTTCTTTCATCTTTATTTCATGCATGAACCTGTAAACTAAAGCTTCAATTGGAGATCGGCGTACCCGAAATCGAAAAGTGTATTTTTTTTTTTTTTTTTTTTTTTTTTTTATGGAATTGATTAATGATAGTCCTATCGTGAGCCTTCGCCCAGGAGATGAGTTTGCAGAGGCTTATTCATATCATAATGATTTTTTGAGAATAATGGGTGTATCCCCCACTTTCTGAAAACTTTTACTGTGCGTATAACCGCTCTCTCGTGAGCCTTCATATAGTGATGCGTTTACAAAGGTTTATTTAGTTCATAAGAAAGAATATATCTGACATGTTTTCTGAAAGTGCGCTATTTCAGTCTTCTCGTAATTCTTCATCTACTGGATACGTTTGCAGAGGCTTATTCATTTCGTAATTGTTTATTTTGATATAAAGGTCGTATCTGCCACTTCCTGAAAATCAGCTTCTCTAGCTCACGAACTTTAGTCCATTGCTGCGCTTACAGAGGTTTATTTCTTTCATAAGATAGGGTGTATCTGATATATTTTCTGAAAGTGAGCTGATTTCGTGATTTTTCATCCACTGAAGGCTTTTGCAGAGGCTTATTCATTTCATAATTGTTTATTTTGTAATAAAGGGCGTATCTGCCGCTTCCTGAAAATCAGCTCCTTTAGCTCACGAGCCTTGCTTAATTGCTGCGGTTACAGAGGTTTACCTATTTCGTAAGATAGGGTGTTTCTGAAATATTTTCTGAGAGTGAACTATTACAGTTCTCTCGTGGTTTTTCATCAATTGGTGGCGTTTTCAGAGGCTTATTCATTTCATAATTGCTTATTTTGCAATAAAGGGCGTACCCGATCCTACAAAATGAGCTTTTATCTGTTGTATACGTTTGTAAAAACGATTTTGTAATAGACCAAGTAAACTATTAATAACCGGGACAAAGAATATGTTTATCATTCAAGTATTTTTATATACTTTCAGTTCATAATAATTACTTCCAACAAATAACAAAATGGAAAAAATGAAGCCACTTTATTCAGCTAATAGCTCTGTTTTTAAAGAAGTTTTGCCAATTAAATCCTCAAAAATAAAATCTATTTCCGTGAAAAAATTTATAACCTTTTTTTGCCGTTTATAATTATGAAATTACAAGGTACGCCCTTTAGCTTTGAACACAACGATAATTATTATTGTTCAACAACCGGGAATAGATAACAAGAGGACAAAAGACTTGCTGGACAGTTTCTGTACTCCCGACAATTAGCCTGAATTAAATGATGTGATTGTGTTCAAGGAATTAATGATAATTAATTATTATTAATTTCATTGCTTTCAGCCTAAAAGGGCAGATGAAAACAAATTGCACATAATTTTGTATTTTTTGCTTTCTTGGAAGAAAAATAGAATTTATACTTAAAATCATAATATTATATAAAATTGTATAAATTACACTAATATCACAATTATGATCTATTAATTATAATTATATTTGACTTCTGAAATCTATGCCTCGTTCAAAGTGAACAGTTTTTCCTTGAAAAACTTGGAAAGCGTTTAAGAGTAAAACTGTTAAAATTTATTTGTTCCTTTCTCTCAAAGATTTAACTATTAAGTCAGGCCCGTAGTCAAACTGGCTTTATTGATCCTAAGTTCGCTTAAAAATGAGATGTGTTTTATTTATTGATTTATAAATAAATTATTTTCACCGTATCTCTATAAATGAATTATTTACGTTTTTCACTTTACAAAAAAGGAAATATGTGACTGATAATACCAACTTTACTTCTTTTTCTTGTTTTTTTTTTTTATGTAGTTCTTTTATTGTTCTTTATCTAAGTGTCTCCATCTTAGAAATATTTTGGTTTAATGTCTAAATGTTTTGCGTCTGTGAATGACTGACCTACTTACAAATTGAAAGTTTAAACGAATAGGAATGGAATTTTTCGCTTTTATAATTTAGCTAGGCTTTAAACCATTTTTTCATACATAGTGAACATATTGAAGAATGTACTATGAAGTAAATAATTGTACTTTTTAGCAAAAATTTCTGTATGTAAAAATAGTTTCTTTTCTGTTTCATCTGCAAAATGTTTTTAAATCGAATTTATTCCAGTTATTTTTTTTGGTCATGAGTTAATTTTTACATGCACACTTGTATACAAAGGCTTAACAACAGTTTGGAATATTGGGTTGAAGTTCGGTAAAAAAGGTTTCGATATTTGATAAAAGACTTGATAATTATAACTCTGCATTTTATAGCTAAAGTTTGCATCCGAAACAAAAGTTTGAATTTTTATATGATTTTCTTCGAAAATTGTATATTCCTGTAATGTCTGTTCATTTTCTGTACTGACACTTGGTCAAGCTTTTGGCGATTAGTGTTTTCGACTGATCTAATTTTTTTTGAATTTAATTTGATTGAAATATTTCCATTTTCCATTTTAATTTTATGGTCAAGCATTGCTTTATTTTCCTACATGCTTTCTCATAGGCTAAGGTTCAAGTAAGCTGGGTAGGCGGTTCGAGCTAGACAGTAAGAGTTACAATTACAATTCCGCTTTTTTTGCATAAGTATTGATCTTACAAAAAAGTATAAATTAATGCTTGTTTCTGTCCAAAACTTGCCATGTTTATGCAAAATCTATTCATTTTCGTTACTGACACTGGGCCTAACTTTAAATGATCCGTGTCTTTCATTGGTTGAACCTACTGCTCTTGTGGGAGTGATCTACAAGTTCGTCATATTCAATTTTATTATTTTTTGTGTCCCACCTTTATCTGATCTTTTGTTTACACTTTTTTGTTAACTTTTGCAGTTGTCTTTCCGTGCTCCATTTTCTTTAATTTTTTTCAATTTTACTGTTGATGCTCAAAAGCATTTATGATCCACTTCAATTTTCTTGGTAATTGTTTTCTATCGTCGTCCTCTCTCGTCTTTTACTTTATTACACTTTCTGTGTATTCTTCATTTTCTTTTCGATATTTCCTGAATTTAGTTACTAAACCTTTTGGGTTTCAGATCAAATTTTATCTTTGATATCTGTTTTATAGGAATTTTGTTAATCATGCAAGTGCCTTATTATTTATTGTGTGCCTTACTAAGTGCCCAAAGAGAAAAAGAGTGATTACTTTCCTGTAATTCTCTTCTAAAAAAAATATGCTTTAATTTGATTATTCCCTCCTGAGATGAGTCAGAGATGTACCTATAGGAAACCTTATAGAAATTAATCAACTCTTGTTTTGAGGCGCACCCTTCCGTAAGCTTTCACAATTTTCACATTAGAAGTTTCACCCTTGCACCTGCCCACTATATTTCCCCCCCCCCCTGCGGCTTTTGAAGAATACCTTTTTCTTGGTATTTTCTCTGAAAAAACTTTTTTTTGTATTTTCATCGAAGAAACAATGAAAAAATTTGCACCCCTCCTCCCTTTAGATTTTGAAAAATGCTTTTTGTCTCCCTCCAAATTTTCTTGAATTGACGCCACTGCACCAATTTTACACCAATTTTAGTGGGCGGTATTTCCTACATCACTACTGTGTGAAGGTATACTTTAATCTACTTTAAAAAACAAATTATGAAAGTTTATTGAAGCGTACACTGGAAAACACAGTTAATTAATTCTTGTAGGAACATATGTGACTCGTTTCTGGAGAGACATTAACCATGCCTTCTAAAAAAACCTGGTTGGTTCCTCTGTCAAATTTTTATTCAGTGGACAGATCTAATAATTAGTCACTAGATTTTTTGCATGTAGTCGCTCTGTTTCTCTGTGATGTGCCTCTCTAACTTAGCAACCTCTTCTCATTTGTCTAATCTCATGGTTTACTCATTGCTAATCTCGTAAGACTTATTAACTCAGTTAGAAACTCAATTTTAACTAAGTCCTTAGGTTATTAGTCCAACTGATAAAATTCACTTGATTTGTACTATTGTTTGGATGCTGTTTTCTGTTGTTATGGTTTAATAAAGTGTTTTTAAATCTCTCTTTTCCAGTTCAATATTAGGCTACAGAAAATTTGGGATCGAGCGGTTTAATTGCCGGATCTACTAACTTTAGATAAAAAAAAAAGCACAGAGGAAAGTAACAAAAGCTAAACATTTCTTGTTTTGATAATAATATGCCAGTAAATATTATGGCGGAAAATTGTCAAGTGGGGAGGGGGCGTAGGAAAGAAAAAAAAACTATTGAATAAAAAAAAACTTGACAACCGACATCACTAGTACCACCACACCAATCAGTAAATATACATAAACAAGCTTTTTTTTTATAGAAAACTTTGTTTAATTTTAATAATAAGAATACAATTATTATCCTATATAAAGATGCAAAATATATTTCATTCTGTTCGGTGTGAAAAATACATTTCAAGTTAGCGACAATCCCTGAGTAAGAGCGATAAAATATACAAGTTCCCCATTTTTAAACAAAGCTATTTTTAAAGAAAAGGCTGTTTGATTATCCCGAAATCGCTGAATGAGTCAACAAGACCAAACATTTTGCTGTAGGAGGGGAGAGGTTCCCAAAAACTCGTTGTTCCTAATTATTTGAATTGCGAGTGAGTTCTTACGAATAGTACGATGTGCTAGGATTTCCAGTATCTCCCAAGAGTATACTCTGGAACGACACACTTACCGGGGTAAATCAAAAGACGGTATGTGCACCTGATTTTTTAAATTATTTACAACATCTCAGAAGCGGCTTAAGGGATCAGGTTAAAACTGTTAGGGATTATTGGACATGGGGCAGTGGTAAACTGGAAGTTGCTGTGTATCCAGTGCATCGAAATACCATGTCTTCAATACCGTGGTAACGGCTGCTGGATGGAACTGAAACTTTCAGGTACATTCGGGCAAAGGAAGGGGGAGGGCAAGATGAATCAAACACTTTGTTTGGAGGAAGGGGAAAATATTGGGAGAATAAGACGAAAATAACGTATCTGCACTATAATCTCCTATGAGACAATTTATGCGTGATTAAGTAGCGATATAGATCAAGAGACTACGTTGTACCTGGTTGTCAAAATGGCGCATCTGCAATGTCTTAGGATCGGTTATGTATATTAAGGAGAAATTCTCAAGGAATCTCGTGAGAAAATTGAATTAAATCAAAAGACCCTATGTACATCTAGTTATCAAATTACTGTATCTGGAATATTTTGGGAACGAAAATTAACGGCTCAATGGATCAAGTTAGAATGTTTATGGGTATTGGAGGAGTGGTCAGATGGATTTTGAATCTTAACTTAGGGGGGAGGTAAATCGAAATTCACTGTATGCATCAAGGTCATTGAAATAGCATGTCTCCAATTTCATGTGAAGACTTGGGGAATGGAGTCAGAACTGTCAAGTACTTTTTTAGAAATAAAAAGGGAGAAGGAGCCAGGGAAATTCAAGTTCAGTCTTGCGGGAGGGGAAAGGGGCTGCGCATCTCTATTTCAGTTGAAAAGTAAATTTTTTTTTACTGTTAGCTCCTTTGGGACTTAGAATTTATGCACGGTAAAGTAGCAAGTAAGATCAAAAGACGCTATGTGCTTTCATGCTACCAAAAACTCTTATGTGCAATATTCCAGGAACAAAATGAGCAATTGAAATGGAATATTCAAATTACAGTGCTCTTTTAAGCCTCAATAGTGGTTGGAGGGCAAGTAGTCCCTCTATGCCGTTTTTTCTTACCCGAACCCCACAGCCCCAAAGATATTCGATCAAATTTTTTAGATTTTTGCTTTGTTCAAAATAATTGAAGAATGCATAAATATGTCTTTACAGAATACATGACCAACACAACCCTTCAAAAAGGGCCGTATGGGATCCTAGAGGAAACGGGAATGATTAAAAAACTTTCTTTTATAATTAGTATTTAAAGTGAGCTCTTATGGATTGTAGGCCAAGCCAAGATTCTCGAGAGTCTATTCTGGAATTGACATGCGTGCTTGAGTAGATCCAAAGACGCTAAGTGTATCCTTTAAATTATTTATAATATTGTAGTAATAGCTGAAGGGATCAAATTGAAACTTAGATGGAGTATTGGAGGATAGGGGGCTCAGATATGTTTATAACTCTGACTTGTGGAGGGAGGCAGAGGCAAATCGAAAGGCACTATATATATTCAGGTTGTCGAAAAGCATGTCTACGATATCTTTGGAACGGGTTTGGGCATGGAGTTGAAACTGTCAGGCAAACTTTTTGGGAATGGTTGGAAGAAAAAAGGGGGATGTTTAGGCAAGGGAAATTGCAACGTAATTTTGGACAGGAGAAAAGGTTAACCATTTTCGTCTTGAACCCATATATAAAAATAGCTTTACACTATTAACTCCAATGAGATTTATAGTCTATGCGTTGTCAAGTAATAAGATGGCATCAAAGAGACTAAGTGCTACCGGGGTGTCGAAATGACGTAGAAGAAATACCTTAAGAACGGTTTAAAGTATTTAATTAAAACTTAGTAATATTGAGGGGAGAGAGGTAAATGGACGTTGAGTCGTGGGCCGGAGGAAAGGATAGATCTAAATCAAAAGACATTCTTTTCATACATTTATCAAAATGCTAGCGGAAATTAACGGCTTAAAGGATCCAGTTGAAACTTTTAAGGAGTATTTGAAGGGAGAGGATATTATACTTTTAAATGCTGACTTGCGGGGGAGCAAGATGAGCTTCACTGCGAATTTTGGAAGTAAATTTAGTTTTATTGATTCTCAGGACAAAGTAATCGATTTCTTCCCGCTGATCTACTGTAGAATTTCAGGCCAAGAAGCTACCTTAATTAAAATTCCAGAGGAATTTTAATATTCAAACCAAGAGAACCTCAATCAAGAAACAAATCTTGTTGTAATGATCCTTATTACCCTTTTAGTACCCATCAGCCATTACAAGTACAGAAGTCTTCTTCTTTAAAAAGTTTAATCTATCAGAAAAATTGGTTTAGCTAATACCTTGTGACGGCGAAGTGGATGACGCCGTGCCGCTTGATCAAAGCTTCTCCGGTTCAATCCCAGCTGTCACAAGGAATGGTTTCGCGTTGATTTAGAAGTATAATTTTTTCTTCGTGTTTCTTACTTGAGATTCAGTTTAGTTGTAAGCTGCGCTATTTTTATCAACGGATAATAGTTGCTGTATATAACTGAATTTCACTGATTTTGAATTATTTTCATTGTACAATCTTAATATAAATTTATAATAAACAAAATATAAATTTATTTTTAAATAACAAAACATAACTCTTTTCAAGAAATGACATTAAAGTGTATTTATGTAAATAAACAAGTAGTTACAACAAAAAATAATAGAGTAAGATTCTTAGGGTCGATCAAAACTTGTCTATATTGAAGGCTGTAGCAGGATTAGGGCCAGGATGGCTTCAGTCCTATAGAAGGCCATAAATTATGCAGCTTTTCAATCCATTTTAATACGAATCCCCATCCACATAAAAGTGCATGATAAAAGTGATATTAAAGTTTGTTGTAAAATTTTGTCTGCATTTTGAATTACCGTGCGAAAATCTTAAAGTCTTAAGTAGAAAGATAATGGAAATAAACTTTACAGATATTTCTTTTATTCAACAATAAAAAAATAGTAACAAAAAACGAGCAGAAAGTAATGTTAAAAAGATTGATCCAAACAAAACTATTTCCATGTCACATAATGGTTATGATTGAAGACGAAAGAAATTACAGTCAATGGGTAAATGGGACCCAAACCGAACGGAAATTCCGTTAAATAATGCAGTAAACCTAAAAAATGAGCAGTCATTACACTATGCAAGAGTTGGGTTAGCGCTCCCAAATCCTTCTAAAGGCCAAAGCGTCATTTTTGCTTTGCTGAAATCAGGTTTTATTTCGAGTGATATGTTTATTTGCGACGGCATCAGCCCAACACAACAACAACAAAAACCATATTTGAATATTAAGAAGAATTACAAAAAGAAATGGTCCCATCTGGTCCTCTCTTTCTTTCAAAACTCCCAAATGGCTTGAATGTCATTTGTATTTCATTGAAAACGATACGTATTTTGAACACCATGTTTAAAAAAATGTATTTTTGTTTATATCATTCATAATGATAAACAATAAATCTCTCAGGTCACTACTTTATATGAAATTTATTAGGTCTTGGCATTTTATTTTCTCGGTTTCAGCTTTAGAGCTTTTTATTATCTTTATATTTTATTTTTAATTATATTTTTTTATATTACAAATTATATATTTTATATTATTGTATTTTTATTATATTTCACTGAAGACGAGTATTAGTCTTTCGGGTAAAATTTTCGCTTAGGTTGTATTTTTACAGATATGTTGCATATATGTACAGATAAAGTTGGATAATCATAGTCTACAGAAAATTACTCATCAGTTGTTTTTTTATTTTGCTTTCAAAAACTGAATATATTACAATAAGTGACAACCAAAATTATGACAATTTATGACAAATTATGACAAATTTATGACAATTTGTGACAAATTTATGACAAATTATGACAATTTATCTACCAAATTATGACAACTGCTGTAAGTTCATTCTTCGAATTTCACACTCAAGATCCATTACAGTTTTATTTGAACAGCCATTCAAATTGTTCAAGTAAAATCAAAAGACACTATGTGCTTACATGCTACCAAAAACTTATATGTAATATGAGAAAATTTTTTAAAATTTAGGAACAAAATGAGCCACTGAAATGGAATATTTAAATTACAGAGCTCTTTTAAGCTTCTATAGTGGTTGGAAGGTAACTAGTCCCTCTATGTCCTTTTTTCCTACCCGAACTCCACAACCCCAAGGATATTCGATTAAATTTTTTAGATTTTTGTTCAAAATAGTTGAAGAATACACAAATATATCGTTAGAGTTTACACGACTCCCACAGTCCCTTCGAAAAGGGCCGTATGGGATCCTAGAGGAGCCTGAAATGATCTAAAAACTTTTCTTTCTTAATTAGTATTTAAAGTGAGCTCTTATGGATTGTAGGCCAAGCCAAGACTCTTGAGAGTCTACTCTGGAAACGACATGCGTGCTTGAGTAAATCCAAAGACGCTAAGTGTACCTGATCATTTAAATTATTTATAATTTTGTTGTAATAACTAAAGGGATCGCGTTGAAACTTTGATGGAGTATTAGAGAATAGGGGGTTCAAATAGATTTATAGCTTTGACTTGTGGAGGAGGGCAGGGGTAAATCGAATGACACAATATATATTCAGGCTTTCGAAAAGCATGCTTACGATATCTTTGGAACGGGGTGGTTGATGCAGTTGAAACTGTCAGGAAAACTTGTTACGCGATTTTTCTAATAATTGTTAGAAACAATTTTTTATTATTTTTAGTTTAAGCGTAACCCGAACCTAACTTGTAGTTTTCCACGCTATATGGACATACAAAATTAGGCGTTTAGCAAAATAGAATTCAGCAAAAAAACTCTTATACATTGATCTTTTGGTACATTTTTTTTCTCACTTTTTAACCTAAGAAAATAAAAATCACATTTAAAGACTAAGAGCGTCTCCGAAAGCTCCGTGTTTCCGTTTTATACTAGATAAGTTATTAGATATTTGTTAGATTTTTTATTCGGACTAGAATAATTGGTTAAATAACCCGACAAATTTAGCTAACCGAAAATCCAGTGAAAGCGTAGGATTTTTGATAAAGTTGCTCTAAATGGGTACCTGGAGAAATCTGGGGAAGGTAAACAGGAAGGGTGTGCGAAAGCACAGGATGGCTGGCCCCCAACCCCCCATTGCACTTCCTGGCTGAAGGGCCAAGAAACGGAGATCAGCACCGCTGGCACGGACTGTAAAGTCTAATGCCGTATCCTTTACCTTTACCATTTGATAAAGTTACAAGTATAGAAACGCCTATAATTTCTAGTATAGAAACTTCAGAAACTTCAAGCATAGCAGATACTATAGTTGCAAATTTCTGTACTTGCAAGTATAGAAATGAAAAACGCAACATTTGGGTAAATGAAATAACGGCTTCCTATTCCTCACTCATTAACAGTCTTATTATTGTCCTGTTCTGAACTAAACATTAAAAAACATAACTTTTTAGTTCTCTAAATTATCAAAAGTTGCATTCATTTTCCTATCAGCGTTACCTTCAGCCTA
This sequence comes from Artemia franciscana, assembly GCF_032884065.1. Lineage (NCBI taxonomy): Eukaryota > Metazoa > Arthropoda > Branchiopoda > Anostraca > Artemiidae > Artemia > Artemia franciscana. Next base: position 28,868,280 of record NC_088881.1, read on the forward strand.
TCTATGTTCCAGTTCCCTCCCCTCCCCCTTCACCTAAAATGCTTTTGTAAACCCCTGGGCTACAAACAAAAGTTCAGTGATTTTGTTGGTTTCAAGTAATTTGTAATGGTTTATCAATGGTTTTCAACTTATAATATTAATATGACTTTTAATTAATATTATTAATAACATTAATTAATCTTATGATATTAATATTAATTTTGGCCCGTAATAATAATTTACCAGATAATATGAATTTAAAAAACAGGAAATTGTGTTTATGTTCAGGAATTTAGAAAGAGCTAGGACACAGTCAGACGGGTAACGGAAAAGTTTAAAAATAAAAATATCACTTGTCATGCCTTATAGCGCTGGTTCCAATTATCCTAATCGATGTGCTTGCAATTATTTGCAGAGGAACCTACAAATTAGCTTTTGAAAAAACAACCGTGGATTTTGTATTCGATTTGGACACGCTCTAAGATAACCTGAAATCTTTGTAAACAGTGACAAACAAAGTGACGCTAGTGACAAACAAAATATTACTGAAATTAGTATTAGACTGCTAAATGAGGAATTACTGAGCCTGCCGAGTTTTAAAATCTATTTATGACAGAAATATAGTTCGTTTAACACACTCTTTATTGCTTTTAGAGCTAAATACAATCACTTAAACCTTCTTTTGGCTTAGTCTTATTGTTTCATTAAATAAATAAAAAAACAAGTTTTTCTACTGAAAGTAAGAAGCAATATTAAAACTCAAAACGAACAGAAATTATTCCGTATTTGAAAGGGACTGTCCCCTCCTCAACGCCTCGCTCTTTGCTCTAAAGTTTTTATTGTTTCATAAAATAGAACTGTAAGAAAGAGTCAAACTTTAGCGTAAAGAGCGAGGCGTTGAAGAGGGGACAGCCCCTTTCATACACGGAATAATTTCTGTTCGTTTCAAGTTTTTATGTCGCTCCTTACTTTCATTAGAAAAAACATGTTTATTTATTTATTTTCTTATTGTTTTTTAAACAGTGCCAGGAAATCTGACCCCACCCGCACGGAGAAACCCCTCACTATGGAAGTGTCCTCTAGACAATTCAATCCAGGCGAAAATTTACCCCGAACAATTACTCTTAACTACTCCGCGTGTTAAACTGAGACGGAAAAGAGAAAGTCATATAAAAAGAATATAAAGAGTCATATAAAGAGAAAGACATATAAAAAGAATTTTGTATAAGAATTTTGGCAAATTCCCGCATTGTATAATTCCCCCTGACAACTTCACTCCCTGGAAACTTCCTTCGCCATGGAAAATTCCCCCATGGAAAACCCCCCAGTAGAAATACGTTCTGAGACCATACTGGCTATGCATGACGTATGAAAACAAAGAAAGGAAATAATAAATTAAAAGAGAAAAATCAAATAGGTGAAAAACGAGGATTTTCTCAGCCAGTAGCAAAATATGAAAAACAAGCAAATATTTCGACAAGGAATCCAACTTGAATTTCGCCTGTCTACAATTTTGGTTTTCATTAGATATGCGGACATGTTGTCTTAAATTAGACTGGGCGAAAATATTCGTAGAGTCTTTTAATATTAAATTAATATAAAATAGGCTTAAGGAAATATCTCCCGTGTCTCTATTAATGGCCAAATTTCTATGTATATGTTTTTTTTTTATCTCAAGTACCTCTTTAAAAGATTGCGGTAGGCCATTTACGGTAAATATTAAAGTTGCGTCTTCAAAAAGAACTAAATGGTCAGGATTTTCGTACATATGCTGGGCCAGAGCTGAATCGAAGAATCAAAGTTATCATTTTTATTTTCCAATCTCAGGGACTCATCTCTTGAAATTTTATGTTCATGCAATCGTTCCCCTAGTTGTTGATGGGTCCTGCCAATGTAAAATTTTCCACATGAACACGGGACTCTGTAAACACCACTACCTAGTATAGGATCCCTTTTATCCTTTCCCGAGTTGAAAAAATGTTCAACTTTTTGTTCAGTTTTGAAAAAAACAGAGAGATTATGTTGTTTTTTTTCCAAGTTTGTCGCTGAGTTTATAATAATTTAATATTAAAAGAATCTATGAATATTTTCGCCCAGTCTAATTCAAGATAACCTGTCCGCATATCTAATGAAAACCAAAATTGTAGACAGGCGAAATCTGTTGCAAAGCAAAGGATACTTATTCATTGGTAACTTCTCATTCATTGATTTCAAGTTGGTTTTTGTTGTTTGATTCAGTGTCTTTTTGCTCTCGTACAGTTCACTTAAAAAGGTTAGATTTTGTTGTTGTTTCTTCTTTGTTTCTTTTTTCTTTTTCCTCTTTCTTATTTTTTTTAGCACTGAGGACGACTTGGCGGAGGTTCTTGTCGAAATATTTGCTTGTTCTTCATATTTTGCTACTGGCTGACAAAATCCTCGTTTTTCACCTATTTGATTTTTCTCTTTTCATTTATTATATCCTTTCTTTGTTTTCATACCCTAGCAGAAAATTTGTCCTTCCCCCACCCGTAAATGTATGCACGCATCCAAATAGCAAATACTATGCGTAAATAACGGGGAAATTTTATAACTTAAAGACTTTTCCCCTGGGGCTGGGGGGGGGCATGTTCAACCCAAAGGCATAGTTTTTGGGCCTTTCAACAAGGATGAACAAGATGGCAATCTCAAAATTTTGATCGGAAGATTTTGGGAAAAAAGTGGTGGGGGAGGTGGCCTAGTGTAGCGCTCCAATTTGTCGCTTAAAAAGGGCTCTAGAACTGTTAGTCTTATTTCAAATGAACCCCCTTCTGATATTTTAGGACCACTGGGCTAATACGATCACCCCTTCGGAGAACAGAAAAAAACTAAATAAAACAAATAAACATGCATCCGTGATCTTTCTTGTGACAAAAAATCCAAAATTCCACATTTTTGCAGGTATGAGCTCGAAACCTATACAGTTGGGTTTTTGTGATACGCTGAGTCGGTTGGTGCAATTTCCATTAATATCACTTGACTCTTAGTGGGTGTTTCCCCCTTTTTTCGAAAATCAGGAAAATTTTCTCAAGCTTTTAACCTGGGATGGGTAAGACTAAACATAATAAAATATATATATTTGACATCAGCATACAAAGATGATTCTTCTATTATATTTATTGGTATCAAAATATTTTTTTAACTGTTTTTTACAGTTTGGTTACTATTGAGCCGGGTCGCTCCTTACAGTTCGTTGTCACGAACTTTTTGAAACGCAATTTTCTCGGATTTTAGTTTTGGTTATTATCACGTATATGAGGGATTTGGCCTCTCCTCAGCACCTTGCTCTTTACGCTAAAATGTTTGTGAATTTGTAAAAAGCCTATTATTCTAAGTAAACGGTCCTTGCGTGTCAAGAGTCATTCTTAAATAATTGGAACAAAGAGTCAAACATAGCGTAAGGAGTGAGGTACTGAACAGAGAGCAACCCCCCTCATATACGTAGTAATTTCTGTTGGTTTAAGTTTTAATATTGTTCCTTACTTTCAGTTGGGAAAAACTTGTTTTTTTTTTTATTATTTAATAACAATCACAAGCCAAAAACATACAATGTCTTTGGTTTATAATCACACAAAAATCATAGTCAAGAAGATGCTTAAAATAATATTAAATGCTAAGATTGGCCGAATAATAACACAAATAAATTTTTGTTTATATCAGCAATTATTTAACAAAATTCTAACTTAAGCGTAAAGAGCGAGGTACTGACGAGGGGGAAAAACTCCCTCATATACCTAATATAAGGGGATTTGCCCCCTCGTCAATACCTCGCTCTTTACGCTAAAGTTCAAATTTTGTTCTAATTCTTTAAGAATTCACTCTGAATCCCAAAAGCCCTTTAATTAGAATAAATAGCTCCTTTGAAATTACTAAAGACACTTTAGCTTAAAGAGCGAGATATTTACGAGGGGGTGAACCCCCTTATATACGTAGTAATTTCTGTTCGTTTTAAGCTTTAATGTTGCTTTTTACTTTTAGTTGAAAAAACTTGTTTTTTTTTAATTTCTGATCGTATTTTAAATAATGCTGGGAAATCCAGCGTCCTCTTCATGGATATTCTCTTCCCTCATGAAATATTCCCCCATGGAATTCGAAAATTCAAAATTCTCACGTAACTTTCTCTCCTCCCTCCCCCCACCAGAAAAAGTCCCCTTGAAAATATCTGTTTATTTCCCAGTAACCAATAACCAATCATCTGGCAAAAAAATAAAATAAAATTCCGCATTATTGCAGATAGGAGCTTGAAACCTCTACAGTAGAGTCCTCTGATACGCTGAATCTGATGGTGTAATTTTCATTTAGACTCTATGACAATTAGAGGGTGGCTCCCCCTTTTTCGAAAATAGGGTGAATTTTCTCAGGCTCGTAACTTTTGATGAGTTGGACTAAACTTGATGAAACCTATATATTTAAAATCAGCATAAAAATCAATTTCTTTTGATCTATCTATTTGTATCAACAATCCGTTTTTTAGAGTTTCGGTTACTATTGAGCCGGGTCGCTCCTTACTTACAGTTTGTTACGACGAACTATTTGAACTTTTTTGCAATGGTTACGATCTAAAATTGAACCCATCAGTTCTATTTACTGTCAGAGCTCCTTTGTCTAACAGGGAAGATGAGTGTTGCCATCTTCCGTAAATTTTTCAATAGGTTAGTAATTTAGATAAATGTACTCGATAGATTAAATAGTGAATGTATTGTTATAAAATAGAAATATTGAAGGATTTTTATAGTATAATAACAAAGAGTAATAAATAAATAAAAAAAATAACTTGTTTTTAAAACAGACTAAAAATTTAAGAGTAATTTTTTTCTTGAGAATCTATGAATATAAGTGAAAACGAGGGGCTAAAAAAGGATTCGGCTTTACACAGCATAGAAATCAAATTGATCTAAGTTTTGAAATAGTGAAAGAAATCTATGGGCTGAGAAAGACAAATGAAAAACGTCAAATGAAAAACGTCAAATGAAAAACGTTTCAAACGTTTTGCACCCCTTGATTTCATTTGTATTCATAGATTCTGGAAAATTTTTTTTTTACTTTTAGTCCTTTTGATTTTCTTGAAAAAATGTGCATTATTTTCAACTTCGCAGTCTTTTTTAAGACTAAAAAATCTTCATTCTTCACTCACGCTAGGTGTCTTTGATCTTCTCTTTAATCTTTTTTTTGTAGACATTTTTTTTTCAAACAGTTCGTGGAGCGACCCGGCTCAATAGTAAACGAAACTCTAAAAAACGGAATTTCGATGCTAAAAGATATATCAAAAGAATCGGATTTTTATGCTGATTTTAAATATATAAGTTTCATCAATTGTCTTATAAAATAGAACTTTAAGAAAGAGTCAAACTTTAGCGTAAAGAGCGAGGCGTTGAAGAGGGGACAGCCCCTTTCATACACGGAATAATTTCTGTTCGTTTCAAGTTTTTATGTCGCTCCTTACTTTCATTAGAAAAAACATGTTTATTTATTTATTTTCTGATTGTTTTTTAAACAGTGCCAGGAAATCTGACCCCACCCGCACGGAGAAACCCCTCACTATGGAAGTGTCCTCTAGACAATTCAATCCAGGTGAAAATTTACCCCGAACAATTACTCTTAACTATTCCGCGCGTAAAACTGAGACGGAAAAGAGAAAGTAAGACATATAAAAAGAACTTTGTATAAGAATTTTGGCAAATTCCCGCATTGTATAATTTCTCCTGACAACTTCGCTCCCTGGAAACTTCCTTCACCATAGAAAATTCCCCCGTGGGAAACCCCCAGTAGAAATACGTTCTGAGACCATACTGGCTATGCATGACGTATGAAAACAAAGAAAGGAAATAATAAATGAAAAGAGAAAAATCAAATAGGTGAAAAACGAGGATTCTATCAGCCAGTAGCAAAATATGAAAAACAAGCAAATATTTCGACAAGGAATCCAACTTGAATTTCGCCTGTCTACAATTTTGGTTTTAATTAGATATGCAGACATGTTTTCTTAAATTAGACTGAGCGAAAATATTCATAGAGTCTTTTAATATTAAATTAATATAAATTGGGCTTAAGGAAATATCTCCCGTGTCTCTATTTATAGCCAAATTTCTATTTATATGTTTTATTATCTCAAGTACCTCTTTAAAAGATTGGGGTAGGCCATTTACGGTAGATATTAAAGTTGCCTCTTCAAAAAGAACTAAATGGTAAGGATTTTCATATTTATGCTGGGCCAGAGCTGAATCAAAGTTGTCATTTGTATTTTGCATTCTCAGGGACTTATCTATTGAAATTTTATGTTCATGCAATCGTTCCCCTAGTTGTTGATGGGTTCTGCCAATGTAAAATTTTCCACATGAACACGGGACTCTGTAGACACCACTACCTAGAATAGGGTCCGTTTTATCCTTTCCCGAGTTGAAAAAATGTTCAATTTTTTGTTTAGTTTTGAAAGAAACAGAGAGATTATGTTTTTTTTTTTATTTTTCCAAGTTTGTCGCTGAGTTTATAATAATTTATTATTAAAAGACTCTATGAATATTTTCGCCCAGTCTAATTTAAGACAACCTGTCCGCAATTAAAACCAAAATTGTAGACAGGCGAAATATGTTGCAAGGCAAAGGATACTTATTCAATCTAATTGGTAACTTCTCATTCATTGATTTCAAGTTGGTTTTTGTTGTTTGATTTAGTGTCTTTTTTCCTCTCGTACAGTTCACTTAGAAAGGTTAGATTTTGTTGTTGTTTCTTCTTTGTTTCTTTTTCCTCTTTCTTATTTTTTTGAGCACTGAGGGCGACTTGGCGGAGGTTCTTGTCGAAATATTTGCTATATTTGGCGGAGGTTCTTGTCGAAATATTTGCTTGTTTTTCCTTTTTTTCTACTGGTTGACAAAATCCTCGTTTTTCACCTATTTGATTTTTCTCTTTTCATTTATTATTTCCTTTCTTTGTTTTCATACCCCAGAAGAAAATTTGTCCTTCCTCCACCCGTAAATGTATGCACGCATCCAAATAGCAAATACTATTTTTATAACTTAAAGACTTTTCCCTTGGGGCTTTTCCCTTTGGACAAAAAATCCAAAATTCCACATTTTTGCAGATAGGAGCTTGAAACCTATACAGTTGGACTCTCAGCGGGTGTTTCCCCCTTTTTTCGAAAATCAGGAAAATTTTCTCAGGCTTTTAACCTGGGATGTGTAAGACTAAACATAATAAAATGTATATATTTGACATCAGCATACAAAGATGATTCTTTTAATATATTTATTGGTGTCAAAATATTTTTTTAACCGTTTTTTACAGTTTGGTTACTATTGAGCCGGGTCGCTCCTTACTTACAGTTCGTTGTCACGAACTTTTTGAAACGCAATTTTCTCAGATTTTTGTTTTGGTTGTTATCACGTATATGAGGGATTTGGCCCCGCCTCAGCACCTTGCTCTTTATGCTAAAATGTTTGTGAATTTGTAAAAAGCTCCTTACTCACAGTTCATTGTCACGAACTTTTTGAAACACAATTTTCTTAGATTATTGTTTTGGTTGTTATCACGTATATGAGGGAGTTGGCCCCTCCTCAGCACCTTGCTCTTTACGCTAAAATGTTTGTGAATTTGCAAAAAGCTTATTATTCTAAGTAAACGGTCTTCGTGTGTCAAGAGTCATTCTTAAATAATTGGAACAAAAAGTCAAACACAGCGTAAGGAGTGAGGTACTGAGAACAGAGCAACCCTCCCTCGTATACGTAGTAATTTCTGTTCGTTTAAGTTTTAATATTGTTCCTTACTTTCAGTTGGGAAAAACTAGTTTTTTTTTTATTTAATAACAATCACAAGCCAAAAACATACAATATCTTTGGTTTATAATCACACAAAAATCATAGTCAAGAAGCTGCTTAAGATAATATTAAATGCTAAGATTGGCCGAAAAACAACACAAATAAATTGTTGTTTATATCGGCAATTATTTAACAAAATTCTAACTTTAGCGTAAAGAGCGAGGTATTGACGAGGGGGAAAACTCCCTCATATACCTAATATAAGGGGATTTGCCCCCACGTCAATACCTCCCTCTTTACACTAAAGTTCAAATTTTGTTCTAATTCTTTAAGAATGCCATCTGAATCCCAAAAGCCCTTTAATTAGAATAAATAGCTCTTCTGAAATTACTAAAGACACTTTAGCTTAAAGAGCGAGATATTTACGAGGGGGTGAACCCCCTTATATACGTAGTAATTTCCGTTAGTTTTAAGCTTTAATGTTTCTTTTTATTTTTAGTTGAAAAAACTTGTTTTTTCTTTTAAATTTAATTTCTGATCGTATTTTAAATAATGCTGGGATATCCAGCGTCCTCTTCATGGATATTCTCTTTCCTCATGAAATATTCCCCCATGGAATTCCAAGATTCCAAATTCTCACGTAACCTTCTCTCCTCCCCCCCCCCACAAGAAAAATCCCCTGAAATATCTGTTTACTTTCCAGTAACCAATAACCAATCTTCTAGCAAAAAAATAAAATAAAATAAAATTCCGCATTATTGCAGATAGGAGCTTGAAACCTCTACAGTAGAGTTCTCTGATATGCTGAATCTGATGGTGTAATTTGCATTTAGACTCTATGAATTTTAGGGGGTGGTTCCCCCTTTTTCGAAAATAGGGTGAATTTTCTCAGGCTCGTAACTTTTGATGAGTTGGACTAAACTTGATGAAACCTATATATTTAAAATCAGCATAAAAATTAGATTCTTTTGATCTATCTATTTGTATGGACAATCCGTTTTTTAGAGTTTCGGTTACTATTGAGCCGGGTCGCTCCTTACTTACAGTTTGTTACGACGAACTGTTTGAATTTTTTTGCAACGGTTACGATCTAAAATTGAACCCATCAGTTCTATTTACTGTTAGAGCTCCTTTGTCAAACAGGGAAGATGAGTGTTGCCGTCTTCCGTAAATTTTTTAATAGGTTAGTAATTTAGATAAATGTATTCGATAGATTAAATAGTAAATGTATTGTTATAAAATGGAAATATTGAAGGATTTTTATAGTATAATAACAAAGAGTAATAAATAAATAAAAAATAACTTGTTTTTAAAACGGATTAAATATTTAAGAGTAATTTTTTCCTTGAGAATCTATGAATATAAGTGAAAACGAGGGGCTAAAAAATAATTCGGCTTTACACAGCATAGAAATCAAATTGATCTAAGTTTTGAAATAGTGAAAGAAATCTATGGGCTGAGAAAGACGAATGAAAAACGTCAAATGAAAAACGTCCCAAACGTTTTGCACCCCTTGATTTCATTTGTATTCATAGATTCTGGAAAAAATTTTTTTTTTACTTTTTAGTCCTTTTGAAAACGAATTTTCTTGAAAAAAATGTGCATTATTTTCGACTTTGCAGTCTTTTTTAAGACTAAAAAATCTTCATTCTTCACTCACACTAGGTGTCTTTGATCTTCTCTTTAATCTTTTTTTGTAAACAATTTTTTTTTTTATCGAAGATTCGAACCTAAGTTACCACGGCCACAGGGAAAACTTCCTACCACTTGGCTATCAAGTATTGTCTAATAATGTTTGTTAAATATTTTTGCTGCTCCCTATAACCAGTTTGTGTTGTTTTATTTAATAAGGGGAGTACACAAGAGGAGGGTGAATTTTGATGTTGTATTGATGCAATGTAATTGGAAATTAATGTATAGATAAAAGATGGAAGTAATTGAACATTGGAAAGTGGTCAAAAATTGAGCATTCAAAAATGGTCAAAAAATTGTGCAAAAAATAAAAATACAAAAAAGTCGAGAAGCTCACGGAAACGAGTTAAAACTCAAAATATCAATCAAAGCATCTGAATTGTCAACATAATTGCAACTTACATAATAAAAGAAATACAACTTAAAAAAAGCATGTTTATTATTTATGTATTACAGATCTATATAATGAAAAAATTCTTTAGACGGATTCTGAAAAGTTTAGGGGGGGGGAAGTATAAATTCAAGTATCATATGCTTTCAAGCAAGAGGTAAGAATCGCCGAACCAAGAAAGCTTGACAGATGCCCTGTAAGGGATAGGCTGCGTATAAAAGGTTGAAGCTGTTCCGGTCTTGTGATATGGTTTGGGGTCTCTGTTCTATCATAATTTCCTATCCTACCTCCGTCCCTATCCCCCACAGAAAAATCCTACTTGCTGGGCCTCATAGTAGCAAAAGGGTGGACCTTTCACGAGTTTTTCCAACTGAAGCTGTAAACTTTAAAGGGCTGCAGGTTGACCTTGGGGAGTGACGTCTCTCGAGGGAGTTTTAGCCTAGTAAACACACATCATTTGCATCGGATTCTGGCTAATGGAAAACTTTTCTGTGTTTGGTCTATTTTGGTGTGCTTTTACGGGCTAAAATACCTCTTCCAAGCTAAATCACCTATTATGAATTCCCTCCCCGTAGTAGCATGATATTTGCAGACATGAATATGTAACAAGTTGTATCGACAATTATCATATCGATATTTTCGATATTTTTACTGACGAGTTCAGACGCTTCAAACTGGTCTTATTAGGAATTTCAGAAACTCATATTTCTTGTGTAGGAATATGAAATTAGTTGTTAAAAAATTTATTGATTCAAGCAGGAAAGATGGGGTACATAGGCAGGGAATAGGGCTCATGATGAACAAGGAAGCTGCAAAATATTGTTTAGGTTGGAAAGGGATTTATAATACAGTGCTTTATGGATAAAAAGTGCAGGGTATCAGTCATAGGGGTATATGCTGCTGTAAAACTGACTAATCCAGATAGTAATGACTCAGGTGTATTTTGCTTACAGCTACAGGAACAAATAGACAGGGTCCCAGGTAGAAATGTCAAAATTTTATTAGGGAATGTTAAGGCCCAGGTCAGTAGAAATAGGGATAGACTATATTCTAGCCTAGGTAAATTGTATAAGAAAATAGTAATGATTTAAGACTGTTGCAATTTCTTAGGTAACAATCTAGCTAAAACAAGTGCAGTGTTTGGTTGTAATGTGGCCCATAAGTTAACATGGTATTCACATGATCGTACGACAACTAACTGTATTGATTATGTTATTGTAAACACAAGACTAGAAGGATCGATACAAGACACTAGGGTATTGAGTATATAGGAGTGATGTTATTGATGTGAAAAGTAAAAATCACCATCTTGTACCGTGTAGGGTTAATTTAAAACTAAAATTTAGGAAGGGTAACTACCTTCCAGGAAGTTGTGACGTCGATAGACCACAGGATGAGAATTTTAGAGAAACTTTCCAGGAAAAGTTGAATGCTCAACTAGAGAGTTTAAAATTTGATAATGTAGAAGATGAATGGCATAATTTTAGGAAAATAGTTTGTAAAGTCCCTGATGGTGTCTTAGGCCAGAAATTTAGAAACGCAGCTAGGAATACTAGCAAAAATACTTTATGTTTAATGTAGAGGGCCTATACAATAATTATTTGAGTGATTGATCGTTTGAAAATAAGATGAATGTAAAGAAAGTGGAGAAAGCATTAAAATGTAAATTATGGAGATTTGAAGTGGAGGCCATGGACAAAATTACCGAAGATCTGGAAGATGCAGCCAGACGGCATAATAGTAAAATATTGGACAGGCATGTCAATAAATTAAGAATGGGTATAGTCAATCTGAACTTGTCTCAGTTCAATATAGGAACGGGGCCACAATTATTGAGAAGGAAAGAGCTAAACAGAGATGGGCAGAACATTTTGAGAATGTTCTAAACCGTGAAAGGGTTCCACGAAAAGATATAGAAAAGAATGAGAAAGTTTGTGACAATTTGGATGTGAAGGAAGATTTAATTTGGGAAAAGGAGTTGGTTAGGGTATTAAAATAATTAAGAAATAATAAGACCCAGGATTCTGATAGTGGAGTATCATCAAATATGATGGTTGTGATGTTTAAGATAAGTTACTGAGGATTATGAATATGATTTTGAAAAAGGGGAAGTACCTAGCGATTTTAGGAAAACTCTAATTAAACCCCTTTGTTAGATAGGTGATAAGAGTGGGTGTGGTAAATATAGAAGCATTGGCCTTGTTTTTGTAGGAAGCAAATTACAAACTTCGGGTTCTGATAGTGGAGTAAATGAGTTTTTTAAATATGATGGTTTTGATGTTAAAGATAAGTTACTGAGGATTATGAATATGATTTTGAAAAAGGGGAAGTACCTAGCGATTTTAGGAAAACTCTAATTAAACCCCTTTATTATATAGGCGATAAGAGTGAGTGTGGTAATTATAGAAGTACTGGCCCGGTTTCTGTACGAAGAAATTACTTAGTATGATGATACTTTTGAGACTTAGAGATGCTGTAGACAAAGCTATGAGAGAAAAACAGTGCGGTTTTAGGAAAGGTTGAGGAAACGTCTTTATGCCACTTAATTAACCTTATCATTACCTTATTATAAATAAACCACTCAAATTAACCTTGAACCTTAATTAAACCTTAATTAAACCACTGTATAAGAAAGGTGACAAGAGTGAGCGTCGTAATTATCAAGGCATTAGTCTGATCTCTGTAGTTAGCAAATTACTTAGTAATATGATACTTTTTAGACTAAGAGATGCTGTAGACAAAGTTTTAAGAGAAAAACAGTGTGGTTTAAGGATGGGTAGGGGTACGCTGACCAAACTTTTACTCTTAAATTAATAATTGAGAATTGCATGGTTTATCAAACGCCTTTAGTATTCAGTTTCATAGATTATGAGCAAGAGTTTCATTCAGCTGATAGAAGAGCTCTAGCAAAGATCTTATTCTAGTATGGTATACCAGATAAATACATTAAAGTGATTAGTGCTATGCACGAAATAAAATTGCTGTGGTTAAAACAGGAAATGAGGTTAGTAGCTAGTTTCGTATTAAATCAGGAATTAGGCAGGGTTGCGTTCTGTCCCCTTTTATATGGATCATTCTGATGGACTTTGTCCTAAGGAATACAGCAAAGACAACGGGAGAACATGGAACCAATTGGGGAAGTAAAACTCTTTTAGACTTAGATTATACTGATGGTTTGATCATCTTAAATGATAATCTTATCAAAATGAATGAAATTTTAGTGGTTTTGTCAGCTCAGGTTTCAAGAATAAATTGCAAATTAATTTCTAGAAGACTAAGTCACTGAGACTTGGAATAAGTGAAGGTTAACAGGTGACATTGAATAGCAAAAAGATCGATGAAGAGGACAGTATCGCTTACCTAGGTTGTAGTAAAGACCTAGGGTGCAAGTGAAGATGTTGAAGGTAGAGTAGCAAAGGCTTAGGTTTTTTTCACAGTTCAAAAGAGTTCGAAAGATAGGAAGATAGGTCCGCAAACCAAAATTAAAATACTGGAAGCTAAACTGATGACAATACAATGGTCAACTATGATTATGACCATAAATTACCTAAATATCGTTTTGGGTATGAAAACAAAAAAAAAATGTCAAAAAATGTCAAAAAAAAAATGTGCAATTTCATTACGAGAAATAAACGGTGCTATCACAGTATATGTTATTATTAAAGTATCTGTTGTGTCACCTTTTAATTTCCCATTTTGCGAAGGGATGTTTTTCTCCTTCCCAAAAATCATTGTACAGATAATGTATATCTCTATACTAGGTTGTCGCAAGAAGGAGAATGATCACTTAATCACTCTAGCGAGAATACAATCTTTTTTCTCTGCCAAAGATGGCACATAAATCAATTTGAAGAAATTAAGCATAAGGATGACAGAAAGCAACAATAAATTTCCACCGGGAAAAACTTAAACCACTTAAACCTCGACCATTCTCAAAACTCATTAAGTGCATTTTCCTTCAGTATGGATTTGACTTTTAACCACGTTCTGAGACTACATGGGCTATACATGATTAATAAACCGAAGAACAAAAAAAAAAAGAAAAAGGCAAAATCAAACGAAGGGGATTTTCAGCCAGCAAAATATAGACGAGAGACTATTTTGTAAAGACCATATTTTTTATTTTTTATTTTATGTTTAGTAAGTTAAGGTGCTATATTTTTAAAGATTAGATGTTTTATTTTTTTACTTTACGTTAGATAAACAAAAAGACTGTATTTTTAAAGACTATTTTGGTTTTTATTTTATGTTAAATAAACCAAAAGACTTTATTTTTTAAAGACTATATTTTTCATTTTTATTTTATGTTAAATAAAAAAAAACGACAACACAATATTTTAAAGTTTGAAATTATCATTTATTATAATTTCTGTTTCTTTTATGTTTGGTTTATTGCATGACTTCATATCTGATCTCAGTTTTAAATCATTGTTATTTTTGTTACTTTTGTTTTTGACCTTAAATCATAAACGAAAATTAAAAAAATTGTCAAAAGCATATTTTTCGGCAGCAACTTCTGCCAACTTCTCCTTAGTGCTAAAAATAAGGAATAAAAGGTGTATATTAAAAAAAAAACTTTTGAAGTAAACCAAATGAGACAATTTCCTTTGGTGTGAAGTAAAATCCTCATCCAGCGTGGCACTGCTTGTGAAGTAAAATCCTCATCCAGCGTGGCACTGCTTGTGAAGTAAAATCCTCATCCAGCGTGGCACTGCTTGTGAAGTAAAATCCTCATCCAGCATGGCACTGCTTGTGAAGTAAAATCCTCATCCAGCGTGGCACTGCATGGCACTGCCTTTTCATAAGAAATTACATCGTTCATACCTTTACCTCAATGATTTCTAAAATAAAGATAAAAAAAAAAAATACAAAAAAATACAAAAAAGCTTAATGGTAGGAACACTTCTGCTTCTTAACCAGAAAAAGTGGGAAAGCAAACACTAAAAATTGCTGCTTCATAATCACAAAAAAGAGAAAGCAAACACCAATATTAATATAACCCTTTTTATTAATAAAACATTAATGTTAATATTAATATAATTAATTATATGTGCCAATCTCCTGCTAAGAAAACTTCTACCGAATTCAATAATGATAATTAAAAAATCAAAACGCTTTTTTATACGTTTTGTTCCAAAACGTATAAACTAGATTTATTTTTTCATTTTTGTTCCAAATAATAAGGATATTTTTCCACTGGTTCGTTAGCTTTGAGCATTGCTAACTGAAAAAATGACGAAGTTGTTTTAGCAATGTTGGCATTTTTTGATTCAGCTAAACAACCATTTTTTAACTCTAGGGAAAATAAATTGAAAAACTTCAATGAAAGTAAGGAGGGAGCTGTTCCTATTTTCGCCATTGTTTTCACCTATTTTCTTTTCTTTTTTTTAAATAACGTAGATGGTAGATATATATATTTGGGTAAATTTTTGCTCTTGTTTAATATATTTAATATATCTAATATATTTGCTCTTGCTTGTTGTCAGATCTGCCTCGTTTCTACATGAAATGATAGCAATATTTTGGCTGAATTTAGGTGAAAAGAAGAGAAGCAGGAAATATTCGACCCCCCCCCCCTTCGGATGAAGATTCCTTATCTATGCTTGAGGGAGGAGACAGCCATTACCAGCTTTCTTGAAGACATTTTCTTAGTACAGCTTAAGCTTTAAGATGCGGACGCACGCATTTAGCTTTTCCCTATTTTGAACTTGGTTTCTCCAGCAGTTCTGATACAAAAAGTATTGAAGAAAGTTCTTTAATGGATTCAGTATTTTCATCTGATCTTGGAAAGATTTAGCTAGGTTTTTGGATTGTAGATGTCCCGTGGAAAGCTAAGATACAAAACTTTCATAAAAGGCTTCGGATGGTAAGTAAGAATTTTTAATACTGCTTTGGAGATTGCTATAGCTACTTTCTGAATTATTTTCAGTTTTAATTGTCCATCGACAACGAGAATAAAAGGTATAAACACGTGCATGACTATTTTTGAAAAAAGGAACCGTGATATTGATTAGAGATAATTTTAAAGATAGAAAGAAGAACTGAAGAGAATAAAGTTAATGGTGACTTCCCATAGATGAAAATAAAAAAAAGGTGAGCTTATTTTCTACTTTTTAAATGTGAAATATTTTTTTTCTTTATATTTACTCTTCTTATTCTAAATCCCTACTTTCATCATCTATTATATTTTAGTTATTAAAATGTTTTGATATCTCTGTCAGTAAGGATGAAAACATGGATAAGATAGGTTTAATTTAAACAAGGTAGTGGAACAAAACAAAAGATAAAAAGAAAACACCGACAAACAAAACTTTAAATGACAAAAATGTCCAAATATTTCAATCCCAAGTCTGGGAGCCTTTTTCAACAAAAAAGGATTTAAGAAAAAAGGAACAATTGTTTTGAAATAAAATCGTCTAATGAAAATACACTAACACACAGGAGAAAAAAAGAAGAACAAACAGCAAAATACAAACAAATAAATACAACTGACATATTAAACACTTGAAGAACTGGAAAGAAATTATTTAGAGATAATGCACATAAAAAATATTTCTATTTTTTATTTTTGCTCTTTTACAATATGTTTCAACGAATATACGTTTAATAACTGTTCAGTTAAATAAGTTGCATTTTTACAAAACAAGCAGAGTTTTGTAAAAATGAAGAAAAAAAGAAAAAACTAAATTTTGATGTATTTTTTTACACGTGGAACTGGTTTTGTTTCTTTTGCCCAAATCCTCATATTAAAAACACTATCTTATTTTATTATTCAATTTTAATTACTAAGGTTTTTTAATTTTTTTAATAATAAAGAACGAAAATGTCGAGATGATAGAAGAATAACAAAAAAAAAACCATTAATGATATTATTTCTGCTTTTTAAAAGTGTGTTTTGACAAAGGTGTTTCTGAAAGTTTTTCAGCTTAATAGTTTTCATAATGTCAATTAGCAGGCTTTTGATACACAAACATTCGTAAGTGAGTATTTACGCATTCTTGGTTAATCTACAGAAGCTATTTTGATTTCCGGACGGAAATGTGATTTTTCTTCTGAAATATTGTGGTGAGATTGTTGTAAAAAGGTTCAATGTTATAAAAAGGTTATTAACTAATTATTTAGTAACCCTTAATCAAAAAGTTTAAATAAATTACTGTTTGTTATAATAAGAAATTGTTTGCTGTAATAACAGTATTGTATTGTTCAAAATTAATGTGACAACACCATTCAACTACCATGTAACTCAGCCTTCATTCAACTCAATATCGTTGCAACTCAACTCCATTCAACTTAACCCTCGTTAATCCCCGTGTAGTTCAACGCTCGTGCAATTCAAGCCCATTTAATTCAACAATCATTCAACTCAAACCCGTCCAATTCAACCTGCATTTAGCTCAATCCTCACACAACTCTTCCCCGTTTCGCCCCACCGCGTTTGTCTCACCCCCATCAAATCAGCCTATAAGCAGTTTTAGGGGAACATAGGAGGTACTTGCCCCAGTCGCAGAAATTTTAGGAGTTCAAAGTTTCAAATAAATAATCGAGCGGTTATAATCATTTTTTCATTTTTGAAATTTTAGTTTTACTAAAATAAAGTAGAGGGCACAGATGACAGTTAATATACGCAAATTGAGCCCGAAATTTTCATTTTCCCGATATCTTCATCACCATTCCTTCAAAATAAAAGCGGATAAAACAAATTTAATTAACTCTATTTTTTTTTGTATTTTGTATTCAAACCTCTTCATATTTTACAGGATTACGAGATAATTAATAATTTTGCAGAGCTAAAGTAAGAAAAGTCAGATTTAAATAAACAGAAAATTCTGTTAGAATTTGGCTCGAAATTTTTTTTTTGGGGATATAAAGTGGAGCACTAATCAAGATTTTGCCCCGGGCGTAAGAGAGACCGGAACCGCTACTGATTCATCCTAAACCCCCCTCAAATGAACATATAACTAGAAAATGTAAGTTTTACGTAACTCCAAGAGTCAAACAGAGAGAGAGCTTAGAATACTGGGTATAAAGCTTCTTATTTTTTCACTTGCCCCTTGGCAAATCCCTAACCGGGCACTAATTGAAAAGCTGATAGTTTTCAAAAAAAACACACTTTACAGGTCATGAGTTTGGTAATAAACTTATCCTGGAAAGATTTTTTAATTAAGTGAAGTTCTGGGGTTAGCCAGATGGGCAATATAATTCAGTAACCGTGAACGAAATGAGAAGAAAATTTTGAGCTTCTACTCAGCGCTATTTCAAGCTTATTCTTAGGTCTTGGGCTGAGTTAAGCCAGATAGGACTTGATTTAAGTGGGGTTTAGTCAATAAAGATTGAGTTAATCAGGGATTGAGTTAAGCGGGGGTTAAGTCAAAAGAGAGTTCAGTTAAATGGGATCAAGTTACAAAGGGGTTGAGTTAAGCGTAGGTTCAGCTACACAAGGGTTCAATTACACGTTCACAATTTTCTCTATAAAGGCTGAAATTTGACTGATCGTTTGAGACTTCATTGATACTTAGAAAAAATTCGCTAAAATGAATCCATCGGTACCCGGGCACATGCTCTCTTGGATGTAACATCTATGTATCAATTTGTTTATTTCTGTACTATTCAAAAATAAAATGAAATGGCACTGAAATATATTTCTGTATATGAGGTAATGCAAGGATTAATACTATTTAATTTCAGCAGTCTAAGATCAGAGAGCGAGAAGTACTAGCCAAGTGTTTGTTGTGGTAGAATTGTATTGGGGTTGACCCAGTTGACCCAGCTCTAAATGTGTAACTTGAGCGATTTGGGGGAAAAATATGGGACGAGTTAGATAATTTACCCTCAACCACGCATTACACTCCCACCCGAAAGCAGAGAATCGGGAGATCAGTACCTGCGCTACTTTGACTAATGTCTGCATGCAAAAGGGTTAAATAATGAAACATAGGAGAGAGAAGACCGTATTTTATGCCAGCATACCAAGTATTTTCATACCAGGGTAATAACAGGTCATCTGAATTACCTTATATAATCTCCTGACGAATCCACAGGTACCAAAATTAATAAACAGGTGTCCTGACTTGAGATGAAAAGAGGCCAAATCCGGCTGCCAAAGAACCGGCTTTAATTTAATTTAAATTTAAAAAAACGCTTCTGGAACACTGTTTTCGCTCCCTATGAAACTTTGAGGATGACATGAAACTACTACGTTATCATATTCAGATTTCCAACACACTGTACTGTTTTCTTTTCAGCCAACCAAAGTCCAACTGAGGCAAATAAGTCATGTCCAGTACGTGTTAGAATATTAAAAATTTGACTAACCTGACTAGCAAAGTAATAAAATTATAGTGGCAATAATTATGATGATAAAATTGTGTTGACAAATATGATGACAAATACGGCTATTGTTTCAGGTAGGGTTGTATCTAAAATACGAATTCAGCCGTGTTGACAGTATTCATCATTATTTTGTGTTAGGTAGTATTGCCAAGTTTGACTATTCTAAATAGCAGAACAGAATACAAAAGTTACGAAGATGATAATTAGGATGATAAGATTATGACAAAAACATTTCTGGGAAATAATTTTACAAATGTGTCCACTTTTTAGTAGATTCATATCTTGAAGTTTAATTCAGTTTTATTGACAATATTCAGAATTCTATTTTATTATCTAATGGTGATAATTAAGACGTATTGGCAATATTCAGCATTCCATTTTATAAAGTTGTATTGTCAAATTTGATTATTCTGAATAGTAGAATAGAGTAAGGAGATTGCAATAATGATAATTGGGAAGATGAAAAATATGCTGATAAACATGATGACAAATAATCGATTTTTTTTTGTAGGACATTTTTCTTAAAAGCATATGCAGTTGAGTTGAAAGTATTCAGCATTTTATTGTACTAAGCTGTATTGTCAAGTTTGACTATTTTGAACAGTAGAATAGAGTAATAATATTATACTGATGATGAAAATATGCTGATAAAAATGATGACAAATAATCAATTTTTTTTAGCAGGACGATTTCTTAAAAGCAAATGCAGTTGTGTCGAAATTATTCAGCATTTTATTGTACTAAGCTGTATTGTCAAGTTTGACTATTTTGAACAGTAGAATAGAGTAGTAATATTACACTGATGATGAAAAATATGCTGATAAACATGATGACAAACATACCCAATTGTGTAGCAGACGATTTTTTAAAAGCGGATTCAGTTGTATGGACAGTATTCAGCTTTCTATTAAGTTCTATTGTCTAGTTTAGCTATTTTGAATTGTTGAGGAATGAGATTATATTGATGATAATTAGAATGATGAAGCTGTGCTGATAAACATGATGAAATGAAATAAATAGCCATTCTTTCTAGGAGGATTTCTTAAAAGTCAATTGAGTTCTATTGACAGTATTCAGCATTTTGTTAAGTTATTGAAATTTGACTGTCCTGAATAACAGAACAGAGGAATGAAGTTTTAATGATGATAATTAAGACGATAAGCTTACGATAAAAAATTTGCTGAAAAAATTATGGCTAATCTACAATTATTTTAAGCCGGTTCTATATATTAAAAGCAAAATAAGTTTATACCATTACATACTGCCTTGCCTAAAGTATATGCATCTTACAATGTTTTTGGAGAGAGATTATTGTGTTTCTAGACTTCAGCCGTTATGAACTAAATAAAAAAAGAAATTCTACCCTGGCATTAATCGAAAAAAAAAGACCGGAAAGATCATGGCTGCGTACATTTTGGGCAATAAGCACATTTGGACTTGTTAAACAGGACTTGACATTTTTTGGCTAACATTTTTTGGCGGTACAAATCCTGTTAATGGGCAATTCAGATTCATCACTCTTTATCATAGACAATACCTTGGTTTCTTTTCAGAAGGAGATCGGTTTATTTCTACGGTATAAATACGCAGAAGTATATATACGAAAAAACAATTTCTACCCTGGCAGATCATGACCGGAGAGATCATGACTGAGTACATTTTGGGCGATAAGTACATTTGGACTTATATTTTGGACTTGATATTTGGACTTGACATTTTTTGGCGAATATGTCCTATGCTGTGTTAAAAAGGAAACGCTCAAGTTTACTGTTATCATGTACACCAAAGTACTAAAATAGAACAACATAGTTCCAAAAAATAATTAAAAATAGGCACCAAGGTAAAATTATCTATTAAAACCACTGTTAGAAAGAAAAATGACAGAAAAAATTAGTGTGTTAGAACCCCACTTACTAAACTAATTCTGAGTATTTAGTGTCCTATAAAAATATGTTCCTGGAAACTTTTGTGGACCGTTAGGACTTTTCATTTGTTTTCACGGCCACCTGAAAAAAGTGAAAATAAATTGGAGGACATGTTTCCATCAAAGGGAAGAAAGTTTCAAAAAAAGCCAATACATCACTTTATATACTAGAATGTAGTAGATTTCTGGGTTACTTCTTGTCTAATGTATCAACTATGGGGTGTCTGCAAAACTTAAGAGTTACACAATTAAGAAGATATTTATCTGTGTAACTGTTGTGGAAATTTTTATTTTACCAGATGCCCCATTCTGACCAACCGAAACTCTGTTTCAATTTGATCAATTTTGATCACTTTTTGACCTGTTGATCACTTTTGACGCTTTGGGGCTTGTTTCTGAACCCAAAAGATTGGGAATTTGGATTAATCCTTATTTTTTATCGTGTTTTATTTTAAAAAAAACTGCGAGAAAGATAATTATAGCTTTGGAAATACTTGGAAAACAATGGTGCTATACAAGAGATTGATCCATGTCAAATTTTTTAGCGGAGAAAGGACAAGAATAAGCAATAATTCAAATCTGATTACCATTTGCAATCCTAGAATCCAATTTTAGTTTCATTTTACAAGATTCCTTTCTCAGATTTATTCTTTATTGAATTTTTTGTGTTCAAACTTTTAATGAAAACATCAGATCAATATGAACTGATAAGCGAAATATATGAAATGATAAAATACTTATGAATTGTCCATGAAAATGATAAGTGGGAAAAAAAATGGATAGGATACGATCAATATTGATGTAAATTGTATTGCAGAAGTATTCAAGGAACATAACAGCATTAAATAAATGAGATTTTAAGTGAGTAATCTCATTTTATTTTTAAAAAATGTAACACTCTACCATCAGGCAATGAAACTGCACAAATTTGGTTAATTGACAAGCAAAATACTAAGATTAGGCAACAAATACAAGACACCCAATGAACACAAATGGTATATGGCCTACAAAGGAGTGGAAGATTTACCTACCCTTCAAACACTACCTTATAAACAAAAGTAAAAGAGAGAGAGGGGAGGGGGGAAACGGTTGCAGAATTCTGGCTTTAATTAGTTAGCAACAGCAAGTGTGTCTCTAATGGAGTCCGTCGAAAGTGCTTAGACCTTTGGTCTTCCTTCACCAGCTGACGCATAAGGTGACGATCGTGCCTCTACAAGATGATCTCTCGGGTGCTTCAGACCAAATATCTTTCACTGATGACCTAAATAGTGCAACAACCTTCTCCAGACATCTTTCTACTAGTCGTTTCAAGAGAGATCGAATCCAAGGATATTCTTTGTAATTTCAGAAATCATCCAGGTTTTACAGGGATAGGGGATTAGCGTTTCACTCAACACTACTCTTTTACCTGGCTTGGTACAGGGTGCTCCTTGAACCCCGGGGGACAATCATCTTTATAAGCGGAGGGTCCTTACATAGTGCTAAGCAATTACAATAAAAATATTGGCAGCGCAATAGCACTGCCTAAGTAAAAATACGAAATGGGCACAATGTATTGTCTATTTATTTCTTTGTTTTTTTTTCTGTTGTTTTTTTTCTGATCAAGGCGCTTCGTATAGAAGGAGTTATCATAAAAACTTCAAAGGGAGCTTATTCTATTGGACATTGAAAGTTTTAGTGCCCTTTTTAAGAGCCAAAAGTGATTGGACGGCAACAAGCCCCCCCCCCCTACGACCATGATTTCCCCAAACACATCCAGTAAAAATTTTGAGATAGCCATTTTATTCAGAATGGTTGAAAAGTGTAGTAATTGTGCATTTGGAGATCTCAGCCCTCCTTTAAGGCCTCAGGGTAAGGGCTATGAGTAATACTGGTTGCTAGTAAATGACACATAAGATTTTTATGGAAGGGTGATCGCATAAACCTCAGATGGGGCTCATTCGATTGGAAATTGGAACCTCTAGTGCCCTTTTTAAGAGTTAAAAGAGATATGAGGGATACTATCCCCCCCACACACCCTCTTTTCCATAAATATATCCGGTTAAAATTTTGAGGAGATCATTTTTCAAAACAGACCAAATATCCTTTAAAAAGCCTCCAGAGTTGACACAATCCCACGGAGCCTCGGGGAAAGGGTTGTAAGTTTTTACAACCGCGCCCTCTTTTCCCTAAATGCATCCGATTGAAATTTTCAGATAGCCATTTAGCTCAAAATAGTCCAAAGATAGTAAAAACTACCTCCAGGGTTTACACAACCTCTCACCGAGCCCAGAGGTAAGAGTTGTAAGTTATGCCGGGGCATTTAAGGTTTTCATGGAATGGGTGGTGGTACAAAACTTGGAAGGGGCTCATTTGATTGGAAATCGAAAGTTCTGGTGCCTTTTTTAGAGTCAAAAGTGATCGGTGGCAACTAGCCCCCTTCTCCACCCTCTCATCCCCAAAATGAATCCGATCAATATTTTGAGGTAGCTATTTTGTTCTAAATAGTCTAAACGCCAAATAACTACGCTTTCTGGGTTGACAATATGCCGAAGTCACCAGGGCAAGGCCTGTTGTTACGCAAATACTATCATTTGTCTTTTCTGAGCACTGAGGACGACTTGGCAGAGGTCCTTGTCGAATTATTTGCTTACTTTTCGTTTTCATATTTCGCCGCTCGCTGACAAAATCCCTGTTCTAATAACCTATTTGATTTTATTTTCATTGATTACATTTTTTCTTTTCTTTGTTTTCATACGTCACGTTGTTACGCAAGTTGCCCGTTTTTAATATGTAATGTTTATATGGAAGGAGTGGTCGCATAAACTTCGAAGGGGGCTCATTCGATTTCAAATCGAAAGTTGTAGTCTCTTTTTTAAGACTCAAATGTGATCAGAGGGAAACTAGCCCTCCCACTCTCCTTTTTCCCAGAAATATTTCCGATAAAATTTTTGAGATAGACATTTTGTTCGAAATAGTCCGAAGGTCAAATAACTATGAATATGTGCTTGTTACTTCCCCCTTCCCGACCCTCGGAACAAGGACTGTAAGCTATGGTAGTTGCCCGTTGCTAATATATAAGACTTTTATGGAAACAGTGGTCTTGTAAACTTTGGAGGGGGTTCACTCAATTGGACCAAAAGTGATTAGAAAAGTGATAAAAGTGATCAATATTTTGGCATAGTCGTTTTCGTCAAAATAGTAATACAGTCAAATAACTATAACTTAGTGATTGGAGGGCAACCAGACCCCCTCTCCATGCCCATTATTTTCCCAAACAAATTTAATCAAAATTGTTAGACAACTTGCTTCAGATTAGTTAAAACATCTATCAATTATGTCTTTGGGGGTGTAAATCCCACCATAACCCTCGGGACAAGGGCTGTAAATTATGCTGGTGGCCCATCATTAACATATAAGATTTTATGGAAGGAGTAATCGTGTAAACTTTGGAAGAGGCTGTTTAGACTTGAAATTGAACTAGTTTTCATTTGATTCATTTGGTTAAGGAGCATTATTAAACTAGTTCTGTTTAGACTGAACTAGTTCAGTACTGAACTAGCTTTCATGGTGTCAACATCTAAACTAATCGGATTATTTTTCATTTTCACATACCTGATAGTCTGAGGTATGAATTTTAATCCCACTTTCTAGATCTCGCAGTATTTGGCAAAATACCAGTTTTAATTAAAACTTGTGTGACGGTTTATCAAGGTGTCAACATCTATTGATTTTACATATTTGATATTCTGTGGACTTAAATTGAATGTAAGGAGAGAGGGAGAGGAAAGAAAAAGAAACGAGAGGAAAGAGGAGTGAGGCAGGTTAATTTTAGAAAGCATTTGGCCAGTGTAAAATGGAAGTCTTTCATCAGATTCATGGCACTCTTCCAAAATCTATTCGGAAAACTCCTATGTTTATTTCTGATTCAGGTCCATATAGCCATCGTTCTTCAAATAATATCTATATTCCGCCTACCCCTACTATTCGATCAGATTTCAATCCCCTCACCTGCTTGTCAACAGGTCTGGAATTCACTACCTTCTTCAGTACTCCACTCACTTGGGACTTTTAAAAGGATTCTTATGGATCATTTAATAAACAATCAAATAGAATTTTTTTTTCCACTGATGAGCTGATGTCCCCCGAGTTCTGTTCATGGTGTATGGTTGTCTTCTCTGTGCTTTGACTCCCAGGCCTCAGGTATGTTCTGTATGTTCAAGCTTGTTCTATTGTTCTCTTTTTTTATTATTTCTTTTTGTAGTTGTTGCTTATATTGTATCCCACTTATATATATATATATATATATATATATATATATATATATATATATATATATATATATATATATATATATATATATATATATATATATATATATATATATATATATTGCTTATATTGTAGTTGTTGCTTGCATTTTTTATACCCCCCTTGTATCCCTGGCTATGGAGCCTTTCGAGGGGGAATAAGTGTATTGTAATTCCATTTTGAATTGTATTTTGTATAGTACTGAATAATAATAAACTTCTTCTTTTTCTTCTTCTTTTGAGTCAAAAGTGATCGAAATTGAAAGCTACCCCACCCCCCATACACCTTCTTTTACCCAAATGCCATCTTATTACCAAAATTTTCATAATTTTTCCTCAGTTGCTTTGATGTTCTCATTTAAGTAACTCGAATAGCTACTTTTCCCTACATTGATCAGTAGCGACAATTGTATTTATTATTATTGGTGGTGGTTTTATTTGTTTTTTGTTTAGTGTTTTTTGTTTTGTTTTTTTATCGTGTGCCGAGGTCGCCTAGTTTAGATACAGGCGAAATATCCGCGTTGTTTTAGTCTTTCCTCTCTACTGGCGGTAGTCTCGTTTGAGTCTTTTTTTTTTTTTTTTTTTTTTTTTTTCTTTTTTTTTTTGAGTTATATGTCTCTTTGTTGGTTATTACCCAAAGGCACCTGATAGAAATTTTGAGATGGCATTTTTGTTCAAAATAGTCCAAACATCATACAACAGTGCCTCCAGGGTTGGCACAAACCCAGACCCTAGGGATAAGGGTTAAAAGTTATGTCCTGAGAGTGTATAAGGTTTTTACAGAATGAATGGTCATGTAAACTTCGGAGGGGGTTCCTTCGATCGGGTATTGGAAGTTCAAGTGTCCTTTTTGAGAGTCAAAAGTGGTCATTAGCCTCCCTTACTCTACGTCCTCCTTTCCTCAAATGCACCCAATCAAAATTTTGAGACAGCCGTTTTGTTCACAATAGTCTAAAAGTCAAATAACTATGCCTCCTGGGGAACCCTCTACAGCCCCAAGGGCGAGGGTTTAAGTTATGCAAGTCATCCATTCTTAACATATTGAAGGGTTTTTGTGGAGGGATCGGTCATATACACTTTGGAAGGGTCACATTTGATTGGAAATTAAAAGTTCCATTTTTTTTAAATGCCCCTTTTAAGAGTCAAAAGTAATTGGAGGGCAGCTACTACCTTCTCCGTCAATAAATTCCCCATACACATCCCATCAACATTTTGAGATAGTCGAGTTCAAAAGTCCAGTCACTATGTCTTTTGGGCTATCCACCAGTACCCCCAAAGCCCTCGGGACAAGGGTGGTAAGGGTGTTTGACCTTCATTCTCCAAAAAGATGAAAGGCATTAAGGTGAATCTTTCAACTAATTTTGAGGCGAGTACTAAGCTAAATCAAAGCACGCTATGTAAATATGGGTTGTCAAAAGGGATTAACTCAGAGATGACTGAGTGCATTAATTTGGAACTTTCAGGAAATAGAGAGGGCAATAATCAATTGACCAATAAGACAATATTTGCACGATACTTCTACTACTACTGCTACTATTACCATAAATTTTAAAACTACTATCATATATACCACTACGATCAATGTTTCTGTACCGAGTACCACCAAGGCTGAGAATATTGAAGTACAAATTTGAAAAAATATAGTGGAGAAATTCGAATTAAATCAAAAGAGACTATGTGCATGCAGATTGACAAAAGAATGTATCTCCGGTATGGAGTAGTGTAATAAGTTGAAACTTTTAAAGAATACTTAAAAGGGAAGATCAGTTGACCAAAAGGGAGCATTTGCACGCCGCTACTAATGCTACTACTACTACTACTACTAATATTATTACCACTACATCTGTCGCTTCTGTAGCGATTATTACCAAGGCTGAAGATATTAAAGTAAAAAATTGAGGGACAGTTGAACTAAATCATAGAATAGTAAGTGCAAACAGATTGTCAAAAGGTCGTATCAGTGATATCTTTGAAAATTGAAATTGATTGGATGTGAAATAGAAAGTCCATCTTTCCTTATTGAAATTCATTGTGATTGGAGGGCAACCAGTCCCCTTCCCAAAATCATCAGTTCCCCAAACAAATCCAATCAGAATCTTGAGATAGTCATTTTGTCCAGCATAGTTGAAAAGTCAATATGCATACCATTCGTGATGTCACCCCTCTACAGCCCTTATTGTTTCTTATAATATTACCCTTACCCCTGCCTCATAACCTGTAAGCCCTTATCATCTTGGTTACGATGTTCGTTTTCTTTCGATATCATGACATTCAGCTGCAGAACAAATAGTATTTTTTTCCAATTTTGGTAAAGAGATGTGGAGAATTCGGATATGAACTAATTGATAGAATACTGCTCTCCTCTTGCGGTATAAAAATTACTGGTCAATTTCAATTTCAATTCTAATTTGAACCAGTTTAAGTTTAAATTTATTTTATTCTTATTAACCATGTCATCAAGTATCTTATATTGAAATTAGAAAGGCTTAAAAATAACTATGAATCGGCTTTTTCTTCTTGATCTTAACGGCGATTTTGATTTTTATAGAAGTTATATGCAAAAACCTGTAAATTATAATTTTTCTTGTTTTGAGGAGAATGAAATTTGTAATATCCTGACAATCAACAATTTTCTTACAGTGACCGCTCAAAGACAATATAGCGCTAGTTGAAGTGATGAGGGATCAATTTAAAGTTTTATAATTGTCCCAAAATATAAAAATAAAGAAATGGTTTTATTTATTTAAGCAGTTATTATTCAAAAGCCGTTAGGGAGGGATATCAAATTGAAAAATTCATAGATTTTTGAGGAGGATGTTGAACTTATGGAGACTATGTCCATCCCAGTTGTTGATGGGTGTAAATACAAAATTTCAGGAACGGGCAAGATTGTAAAGTTGAACAATCTTAGGAAATATCAAAAGGGATGTATCGAAAGGGAAGAAAATCAGAGGACGCCATATGCATTTTAATTGTCAAAATGGTGTATTTACGAACAGCTGAGGACATTAAAGTTGAAACTTTCAGGGCATGTTGACAATTACTTGGATGACAAAGGGTTCTCATCCTTTTTAGTTGCACTTCCCCCCTCTACACTGACCATAATCCTGAAAAGAGCCACTTCGTTAAAAATAGTTTAAAGCTCTATAAACTATTGCTCTGGGAATGTTTGTAACCTTGATAGCCTCTGGGGAAATGGTTGTAAATCACGTAATTCATCCATAGGCTATACATAATTTGTTGTTCAAAAGGGGAGGGGCGATGTTCTCTGATTTGAAAAGGCTAAGATTCTTAAGACGAAACTTTAGGAAATGTTGAGGGGCTTGTTAAACTAATTCAAAACATAATATGAGCATGATATTTGCAAAAAAAAAAAATATGTATCTTCAAAGTTTTAAGAACAGCTTAGGGCTTAAAAATTTCAGGGAGGAGGTTAAAAAGATATGGCCAAAGGGCAATCAGTTCCCCTCCCAAGCCCTTTTTAGCTGCCCTCGCCATAACAACATCTGATCAAAAAGTTTGGATTAGTCTTCTTGTTCACGACAGCTGGAAAGTCTATTAACTATGCCTCCTGGGAACTGTCACTCCTGAACTGGGAATCTCCCTCCTGGGAGACTGTGGAAGCAAAACCCTCCACAGTCAACGACGCAAGTTTTTTGCTTCATATATGTTGCCTATTGCTTATATATATATGGTTGGCTATTGGATGAAGGGGGCAAGTTTTACTCAAAATTGCCAAAAAGGCATTAAGGTGAAACTTCTGGAGAACTTTGAGGGGAATATAAAACCAAATCAAAACACAATATATGCTAAATGGTTGTCGAAAGGGAATACCAGCAATATCTAAGGAATGGGTAATGGTGTTAATTTGAAATTTTAAAGGCATATTAAAGAAATGTTGAAAAATGAATGGAGGAGAACTATCCCCTCCCCTCTAGACCCTTTATTTGCCCCTCTTAACACTGATAGGAATATCTTATTTAAAATAATCACAAGTACTAATAGCTTTGCCTCCGAAGACGTCATGTCCCCACTGCCCCCGGGGTAAGGATTGAAATTTATTCAGTTTGTCGTTTTTTAACATGCAGAATTATCAAAAATAAACAAATGTAACAATTCATTATTATTAATTGTTAATTATTAATAATTGATTAATTACTTTTGAAGGAAGAAAAACAACACATTTCAAGGTAATACTATTTTGCATGACATATTTTTCAAAATCAGTTGAAGTTTTACTTCATCATTAACTTAGGTACTTACAGATGTGACCTTATTTGGAGAAGTCAGTGTTTTTTTCTGAAGAAGAGGGAGAGGAACTAGGCCCAAATCACCAAACCCCTCCCATCCTGCATCCTACTGGAGGGGTGGATGTTGGATCCTGAGTGTGCCCGAAACCCCAAGGTATTGAGGCGAATCTCCAGAGAATGTTGAGCAAAAATCAAAAGTCACTATCTGCACGGTCCTTGTAAAATTTCCGGGTTCCTACTACTACTACTACTACTAGTGTGGCTACAAATGCGACTGGTTGCGACTGTGACAATGAATGCTTATGACTGCTACAACTTGAGACTTTGACTGCAAATGCTTCCAACTGGCACTACATCTACTTGGAAATACTTTCAGGGAATGTTGAACAAAACCAAAAACACACTATGTGCATGTTGATTATCAAAATAGTGTATTAGAAATATTTCAGAAACATCTGAGGGCATTCAGGGCATGTTGAACATTGCTTGCGCCTGCAATCAAAGTGTTGAATTAAATCAGAAGACAATATGTGCATCCAGGTTACCAAATGGGTATGTCTTAGTAGCGGCTAAGGGTCATAATTTTCAATCCAAGGATACTATGTGCATCTAGGTGTCAGAGTAGCTTATCTTAAATATCCCAGGAACAGCTAATTACATTTAGTTGAGACCTTAAGGGAATGTTAGGGGTTGTTGATATAAATCAAAAGTCACTGATTAGAACTACTAAATTAAAA
>NC_088881.1:28903637-29026235 GCF_032884065.1 Artemia franciscana
ATAAGAAGAATCGTAGAAATTGCGATAATCTCGATGGACTTAAACCTGAAGCCCCTGGCTAAAAAAATTGACCTCCATACCTTTTTCTTAGTAATTTAATTGAAAAACTGAAAGACAAAAATACTCCCACTAATCCATCCATAGATTTTGAAAGTGTTTTTTTTTGTATCTTCATTACAAAATGGAAAAAAGGTCCCCTCGCCAAACCCCTAGGTTGAGTACCGGCGATAATACCAGTGCGTCTTTCATTAGTATTTCGCAATTCGAGAAGCAATGTTTCGGAGAATTAAAAACTTCAAAGGTTCTTTGTGACAACTGCAAAGTAAGCAGTCTATTGCCCTTTTTTAAATATTTGCATAAGGTCATCAGCTTCTTAGAACCAAGATACTGGCCTCAATAGCCTTCTTGAGGTATTGCCTTTGATTCTCGCCATTTTTTTTAGTTCTGTTCATTTTGGTCATTATATGTGACTAGCGATGGTTTTCAATACCCTTTTTTTAATATTTGCGTAGTACTGTCCACTTTTTAGAACCAAGATACTGGCCTCTATAGCCTTTTTATTAGATTCTTCCGTTTTTTTAGTCCTGTTCATTTTGGTCATTACATGTGACTAGCGATGGTTTTCAATACCCTTTTTTTAATATTTGCGTAGTATTGTCCACTTTTTAGAACCAAGATACTGGCCTCTATAGCCTTTTTTATTAGATTCTTCCGTTTTTTTAGTCCTGTTCATTTTGGTCATTATATGTGACTAGCGATGGTTTTCAATACCCTTTTTTTAATATTTGCGTAGTACTGTCCACTTTTTAGAACCAAGATACTGGCCTCTATAGCCTTTTTATTAGATTCTTCCGTTTTTTTAGTCCTGTTCATTTTGGTCATTATATGTGACTAGCGATGGTTTTCAATACCCTTTTTTTAATATTTGCGTAGTACTGTCCACTTTTTAGAACCAAGATACTGGCCTCTATAGCCTTTTTATTAGATTCTTCCGTTTTTTTAGTCCTGTTCATTTTGGTCATTATATGTGACTAGCGATGGTTTTCAATACCCTTTTTTTAATATTTGCGTAGTACTGTCCACTTTTTAGAACCAAGATACTGGCCTCTATAGCCTTTTTATTAGATTCTTCCGTTTTTTTAGTCCTGTTCATTTTGGTCATTATATGTGACTAGCGATGGTTTTCAATACCCTTTTTTTAATATTTGCGTAGTACTGTCCACTTTTTAGAACCAAGATACTGGCCTCTATAGCCTTTTTATTAGATTCTTCTGTTTTTTTAGTCCTGTTCATTTTGGTCATTATATGTGACTAGCGATGGTTTTCAATACACTTTTTTTAATATTTGCGTAGTACTGTCCACTTTTTAGAGCCAAGATACTGGCCTCTATAGCCTTTTTATTAGATTGTTCCGTTTTTTTAGTCCTGTTCATTTTGGTCATTATATGTGACTAGCGATGGTTTTCAATACCCTTTTTTTAATATTTGCGTAGTACTGTCCACTTTTTAGAACCAAGATACTGGCCTCTATAGCCTTTTTATTAGATTCTTCCGTTTTTTTAGTCCTGTTCATTTTGGTCATTATATGTGACTAGCGATGGTTTTCAATACCCTTTTTTTAATATTTGCGTAGTACTGTCCACTTTTTAGAACCAAGATACTGGCCTCTATAGCCTTTTTATTAGATTCTTCCGTTTTTTTAGTCCTGTTCATTTTGGTCATTATATGTGACTAGCGATGGTTTTCAATACCCTTTTTTTAATATTTGCGTAGTACTGTCCACTTTTTAGAACCAAGATACTGGCCTCTATAGCCTTTTTATTAGATTCTTCCGTTTTTTTAGTCCTGTTCATTTTGGTCATTATATGTGACTAGCGATGGTTTTCAATACCCTTTTTTTAATATTTGCGTAGTACTGTCCACTTTTTAGAACCAAGATACTGGCCTCTATAGCCTTTTTATTAGATTCTTCCGTTTTTTTAGTCCTGTTCATTTTGGTCATTATATGTGACTAGCGATGGTTTTCAATACCCTTTTTTTAATATTTGCGTAGTACTGTCCACTTTTTAGAACCAAGATACTGGCCTCTATAGCCTTTTTATTAGATTCTTCCGTTTTTTTAGTCCTGTTCATTTTGGTCATTATATGTGACTAGCGATGGTTTTCAATACCCTTTTTTTAATATTTGCGTAGTACTGTCCACTTTTTAGAACCAAGATACTGGCCTCTATAGCCTTTTTATTAGATTCTTCCGTTTTTTTAGTCCTGTTCATTTTGGTCATTATATGTGACTAGCGATGGTTTTCAATACCCTTTTTTTAATATTTGCGTAGTACTGTCCACTTTTTAGAACCAAGATACTGGCCTCTATAGCCTTTTTATTAGATTCTTCCGTTTTTTTAGTCCTGTTCATTTTGGTCATTACATGTGACTAGCGATGGTTTTCAATACCCTTTTTTTAATATTTGCGTAGTACTGTCCACTTTTTAGAACCAAGATACTGGCCTCTATAGCCTTTTTATTAGATTCTTCCGTTTTTTTAGTCCTGTTCATTTTGGTCATTATATGTGACTAGCGATGGTTTTCAATACCCTTTTTTTAATATTTGCGTAGTACTGTCCACTTTTTAGAACCAAGATACTGGCCTCTATAGCCTTTTTATTAGATTCTTCCGTTTTTTTAGTCCTGTTCATTTTGGTCATTATATGTGACTAGCGATGGTTTTCAATACCCTTTTTTTAATATTTGCGTAGTACTGTCCACTTTTTAGAACCAAGATACTGGCCTCTATAGCCTTTTTATTAGATTCTTCCGTTTTTTTAGTCCTGTTCATTTTGGTCATTATATGTGACTAGCGATGGTTTTCAATACCCTTTTTTTAATATTTGCGTAGTACTGTCCACTTTTTAGAACCAAGATACTGGCCTCTATAGCCTTTTTATTAGATTCTTCCGTTTTTTTAGTCCTGTTCATTTTGGTCATTATATGTGACTAGCGATGGTTTTCAATACCCTTTTTTTAATATTTGCGTAGTACTGTCCACTTTTTAGAACCAAGATACTGGCCTCTATAGCCTTTTTATTAGATTCTTCCGTTTTTTTAGTCCTGTTCATTTTGGTCATTATATGTGACTAGCGATGGTTTTCAATACCCTTTTTTTAATATTTGCGTAGTACTGTCCACTTTTTAGAACCTAGATACTGGCCTCTATAGCCTTTTTATTAGATTCTTCCGTTTTTTTAGTCCTGTTCATTCTGGTCATTATATGTGACTAGCGATGGTTTTCAATACCCTTTTTTTTAATATTTGCGTAGTACTGTCCACTTTTTAGAGCCAAGATACTGGCCTCTATAGCCTTTTTATTAGATTCTTCCGTTTTTTTAGTCCTGTTCATTTTGGTCATTATATGTGACTAGCGATGGTTTTCAATACCCTTTTTTTAATATTTGCGTAGTACTGTCCACTTTTTAGAACCAAGATACTGGCCTCTATAGCCTTTTTATTAGATTCTTCCGTTTTTTTAGTCCTGTTCATTTTGGTCATTATATGTGACTAGCGATGGTTTTCAATACCCTTTTTTTAATATTTGCGTAGTACTGTCCACTTTTTAGAACCAAGATACTGGCCTCTATAGCCTTTTTATTAGATTCTTCCGTTTTTTTAGTCCTGTTCATTTTGGTCATTACATGTGACTAGCGATGGTTTTCAATACCCTTTTTTTAATATTTGCGTAGTACTGTCCACTTTTTAGAACCAAGATACTGGCCTCTATAGCCTTTTTATTAGATTCTTCCGTTTTTTTAGTCCTGTTCATTTTGGTCATTACATGTGACTAGCGATGGTTTTCAATACCCTTTTTTTAATATTTGCGTAGTACTGTCCACTTTTTAGAACCAAGATACTGGCCTCTATAGCCTTTTTATTAGATTCTTCCGTTTTTTTAGTCCTGTTCATTTTGGTCATTATATGTGACTAGCGATGGTTTTCAATACCCTTTTTTTTAATATTTGCGTAGTACTGTCCACTTTTTAGAGCCAAGATACTGGCCTCTATAGCCTTTTTATTAGATTCTTCCGTTTTTTTAGTCCTGTTCATTTTGGTCATTATATGTGACTAGCGATGGTTTTCAATACCCTTTTTTTAATATTTGCGTAGTACTGTCCACTTTTTAGAACCAAGATACTGGCCTCTATAGCCTTTTTATTAGATTCTTCCGTTTTTTTAGTCCTGTTCATTTTGGTCATTATATGTGACTAGCGATGGTTTTCAATACCCTTTTTTTAATATTTGCGTAGTACTGTCCACTTTTTAGAACCAAGATACTGGCCTCTATAGCCTTTTTATTAGATTCTTCCGTTTTTTTAGTCCTGTTCATTTTGGTCATTACATGTGACTAGCGATGGTTTTCAATACCCTTTTTTTAATATTTGCGTAGTACTGTCCACTTTTTAGAACCAAGATACTGACCTCTATAGCCTTTTTATTAGATTCTTCCGTTTTTTTAGTCCTGTTCATTTTGGTCATTATATGTGACTAGCGATGGTTTTCAATACCCTTTTTTTAATATTTGCGTAGTACTGTCCACTTTTTAGAACCAAGATACTGGCCTCTATAGCCTTTTTATTAGATTCTTCCGTTTTTTTAGTCCTGTTCATTTTGGTCATTATATGTGACTAGCGATGGTTTTCAATACCCTTTTTTTAATATTTGCGTAGTACTGTCCACTTTTTAGAACCAAGATACTGGCCTCTATAGCCTTTTTATTAGATTCTTCCGTTTTTTTAGTCCTGTTCATTTTGGTCATTATATGTGACTAGCGATGGTTTTCAATACCCTTTTTTTTAATATTTGCGTAGTACTGTCCACTTTTTAGAGCCAAGATACTGGCCTCTATAGCCTTTTTATTAGATTCTTCCGTTTTTTTAGTCCTGTTCATTTTGGTCATTATATGTGACTAGCGATGGTTTTCAATACCCTTTTTTTAATATTTGCGTAGTACTGTCCACTTTTTAGAGCCAAGATACTGGCCTCTATAGCCTTTTTATTAGATTCTTCCGTTTTTTTAGTCCTGTTCATTTTGGTCATTATATGTGACTAGCGATGGTTTTCAATACCCTTTTTTTAATATTTGCGTAGTACTGTCCACTTTTTAGAGCCAAGATACTGGCCTCTATAGCCTTTTTATTAGATTCTTCCGTTTTTTTAGTCCTGTTCATTTTGGTCATTATATGTGACTAGCGATGGTTTTCAATACCCTTTTTTTAATATTTGCGTAGTACTGTCCACTTTTTAGAACCAAGATACTGGCCTCTATAGCCTTTTTATTAGATTCTTCCGTTTTTTTAGTCCTGTTCATTTTGGTCATTATATGTGACTAGCGATGGTTTTCAATACCCTTTTTTTAATATTTGCGTAGTACTGTCCACTTTTTAGAACCAAGATACTGGCCTTTATAGCCTTTTCATTTGATTCTTCCTTTTTTTTAGTCCTGTTCATTTTGGTCATTAAGTATGGTTAACAATAATTTCCAGCGGCCTCTTTAAATATTCATTTAAAAAAAAATTTCCACGAAAAATGTTTTCCAAAAAAAGTAAAGAGCTCCATCAAGCCAAAAATGAGCAAAATTAATGTCAAATACTATTCCAAGCGTAAAAGTATCACAAATCACCACCAATGAATAAATGAAACTAAAAACGAACAGAAATAGCAATGAATAGGTCAAACTCAAAATGAGCAAAAATTAACATGATTAGGGCTGAAAATCCCATCCCTTCTCAAGAACAGATCATAATTTGCACTATACCGAAAACAAAATATATTTTAATTTTTTTACTTTAATAAATAAAAATTATTGAAACTTTAAGGAATAAGCATCAGTATTTGTATATTAAACTGGCAATCCACATTTAATATAAGGTGGGCTGACAACCCCAATGCCTTCTCAAGACCGGAATATAATTTACAATTTACTTACGACAAAATACTGTTTAATTTTTTTACTTTTTTTACTTTAATAAATAAAACATTATTTAAACTTTAAGGGATAAATTTCAGTATATGTATATCAAACCGACTATCCACGGTCATTTGTTTTTTTTTTATTTTCAGTAAATTTTTCAACTAAGTATTTCAAAAGGTAGTAAAACTACTTTTGTGGTAGTTTTACACTTTGAAGATTATTTGGCTTTATATTTGTTTATTTTCTGCTTGATGGAGCTCATTACTTTTCTTCAGAAAACTTGTTTTGTTGAAAAAATTTTTTAAATTAATTTCTGTTCGTTTTTTACTGACATAGTCTTTTTCCAGGAAAAAAATAATTTTTTATATCTTTTCGATTTTTTCTGTAAGAATTCATTGTCTTGCTTGCGATTTGTATAATAAGTTCCAACTAAATACCCCCTGTTGTTCTCGATACTTTGCTGAGGTGTCTCATTGGCAGCCATACACAAAGAGCCTTTTAATTTAGTTTTAAAACAACATTGAGTTCTAAAGCATAATGGGCCAATTACATAATTGTGGAGGGTTGACATACCCAGTATCCTTAGAAACATAGTTGCTGGACCATTTCTATTGTGTTGAACAAGATGGCTGTCATAAACTCTTGAATGGACGAGTTTGGAAAATGAATGAGGTTTACAGGGGCGCCACTTACATTGAAACCTCTTTTTACTCTTAAATAGGGCATAAGAACTTTAAATATGAATCAAATTAGCTGTTTTAAAAGTTTCAATGATATTTTTGGCTATTATAGAGCGACGCTTCAAAAGAAATTGCTTAAATGCCCTTTTGAAAACCTGAATGCATATAGTTTTTTCGTTTTATTGAAACTCCCCCTAAACATTCCCTACAAGGCTCACCTTATCATCCGAAGCGTCATTAGTTACAGTAACTGTTGGGGTAGTATTAATAGCATACGCATAGTGCCTTCTGACTAGTTCAAAATCCGCCACTACTTATCCTTAGAAATCTAGTGTAATAATGTAAGCTGCTCGTGAGATGTTCCTTTGTCACCTTTTTGAAAATCCAGATGCTGGTAACTTGTTTTGATTAAGTTCAACATCAGCCTAAATATTCCTTAAAAGGAATATTTATATTAGCTCCTTCAACACACGCTGAAAGTTTCAACCTGACACCATCAAGCCTTCCGGAAGCATTTGCTCTTGACAACCTTTTGTTGGGATAGTTTGTTTTGATTTAGTTCCATACAGTTTCAATACATCCCAAATTTTTTCCCTTAATATCCTTAGCTTTCATAGCAGCAGTAGTAGTACTAGAAGTAGAATTAGTAGTATTAGCCTTAGCTTTTGTGGCAGTAGTAGTAGTATAAGTAATAATAATAGTAATAGCAGCAATAGTACGAGTAGAAGCAGTAGCATTAGGATGCAAATACTTTCTTTTGGTTAGTTTAACATCCCCCACGTTAAACCCCGTTAGTTTCAACATCACACACCAAACTGTTCCTAAGATATTGCTGTTAAGCCCTTTAGACAACCTGGGCATAAACGGCGTGTTGTGATTCAGTTCACCTCCCCCCTCAAAATTCCTTGAAAATATCACCTTCATACCCTTAGACATAGTTTAAATAGTAGTAACAGTAGTCCCTTTGAAAACCTGTATGTTCATATACTTCTTGAAATTTTCATCTTGATCCTCTTAACCTTACAATTTGTTGCGATAGAATTAGTAGTTTAAGCAGTAGTAGTCGCAAATGTAGCATTGATATTAGTGTTAATAGTAGCGTGCACATATTGCCTTTTGGTCAGATATCTTCGCCTTTAAACATTCTCTGGAAGTTCCAACTTAATACCCAAATTGATTCTTGAGATAAGATCTTTTGGCATTGTACATGTACTTAGTGTTTCCTGATTTAGTTAAAATATCTGCTCAATATTGTAAAGGGAGTAGTGTGGTAGTAGTAGTGGTACCAGTAGCAGCGATGGTAGTTAGTAGTAGTGGTAGCGTACAAATATTGAATTTTTCATCATCCCCTTTATCACTTTCTGAGAATTCCAAATTTATATACTCAGTCATTAATGAGTTACGTCCTTTTGTGAATCCATATACAAATAACATGTTTTGATGTAGTTTCACACTCCTACCAACAATTTCTGAGAGGCTCAACTGAATGCCCTTCATTTTTTGGAAAATAAACTCTATATATGCATACCTTTCTGGCTAAGTGGGCCATCTTGGCTAAGTGGGCCGTCCCGGCTAAGTGGTTGGCGCGCTGGTTTGAGAATTCTTTGTCCAAGGGGCGAATCTGTCGTAGCCAGTTATTTAATTTGGGACGGGGGTCAGTGGCTTGACTTTCTTAGCTCAGCCAGAGTTGACCCAGGTCTAAATAGGTACCTGGAGAAGTCTTGGGAAGGTGAGCTGGAAGGGTGTGCGAAAGCACAGGATTGCTGGCCCCAACCATCCATTCTACTTATTGGCTAAGGGACCAGGAAACGGAGATCAGCAACGCTGGTTTGGACCTTGAGGGTCTAGTGCCGTCATGCTTACTTATTTACTTACTTACCTTTCTGAATAGCATATATTATATGTAAACAGTGAATGACTTGCCTAATTTACAGCCCTTGCCCTAAGGACTCTGGGGATGTTGAGATCCCCAAAGACATAATTACTGGATCTTTACACAATGCTGAAAAAAAGGCTCTGTTAAAATTTTTGATCGGATGTATTTTCGGGATAGATAAGCTTGGGAGGAGGCTGGTTACCCTCCATTCACCTTTGATTCTTAAAGAAGGCACTAGAACATCCAATTTCTAATCAAATGATTCTCATCCAATCTGAAGTTTATACAACCAATCATTCGATAAAATCCTTATATGCCACGGAGCATAACATACAACCCTTGCCCATGAAATCTGGGGGGTTGTGCCCACCTGAACATTTTTTACATGCTCTTTGAACAATTGAGAACAAACTGCCAATCTGACAATTTTGATCGGATACGTTTGGGGAAAAGAGGATATTAGGGAGAGGGTAGTTTCCTTCCATTACTTTTTACTCTTAAAAGGGGATAGAACTATACATTTCCAATCAAATGAGCCTCCTCTAAAGTTCAAATAACAACCCCTTCCAAAATAACCTTACATACCCTACTAGAAACTCTGGTTTGCAATCCAATGAGCCCCCTCTGAGGTCTATAGGACCACTCTTTCCATAAGAACCTTATATGCTTGCGGGGCATAGCTCACAGCTCTTGCCCTGAGGGCTGTGGGGGGATCATTCTCGAAGATTTAATTCTGGACCTTTCAACAACGCTGAATAAAATGACAATTTCTAAATTTTAATTATATGTATTTGGGGAAATACTGGCGTGGGTTGGGGGTCTGATTGCCATTCCTTCAATTTTTAACTTCTAAAAAACGCACTAAAACTTTAAATTTCCAATCGAAAGAGTCCTTTTGAAGTTTCTACGACAACTCCTTCTATACAAAGTAACCCAATCTAAAAAAATAAAAAGTAATAAATATTCCATTGTGGCCTTATAGCTCTTTACTAAAGCAGCGCTTTTGCGCTGCTCATGATGTTTGGACTATTTATTGAACAAAAGGCAATCTAAAAATTTCTATCAGATGCATTTTGGGAAAACACGGCGAGTGGAGGGAGGGCATATGCCCTCCGATCCTTTAATTGGTAAGGCCACTAGAACATCTGATTACCAATCCAATGAGCTCCCTCGGAATTTTATACTACCATCCTTTCTATATATACCTTATATATCTCCAAGACATGAATTGCAGCCCTTTTCCTTAGAGCTGTGGGGGTTTGTCATCCTCAAAGACATTGTTTCTGGGCTTTTATAATACTTTTGAACAAAATGGCTTTCTCAAAATTTTTATTGTTTTTTTTTAGGGGAAATGATGGGTGTAGGAGGGAGGTTGGTTGCCCTCTAATGACTTTCGACTGTTAGAAGGACACTAGCCTTGGCAATTTCCAATTGAATGGTTATTTTTGAAGTTTCTATGACAAGTTCTTCTATACGAAGTCCCCGGTCTAACAAAAATAATAATAATACATTGTGCCCATATCGCTCTTTACTTAGGCAGTGCTGTCATGGTGGCGATGATTTGTATAATATAGTTCACTTTTTAGAACCAAGATACTGGCCTCTATAGTCTTATTGAGTCTTTTCATTTGATTCTTCTATCTTTGTAGTGCTGTTCATTTTGGTCATCATATATGGCTAGCGATCATTTCCATGGCACAAAAAGTTTCTTGGTCCATTCATTCTTTTCTTTTAACCATTCATTCTTTTCTTTTAACCATTCATTCACTTGATCCTGTTCTTAGTTCTTTCTGCTTAGGTGTTCCATAAACTGATCTTGTTCGTTGCAAAAATTAAATGTAATTAATAAGAATAGTACGAAGAGCTGTTTGTCCTCTCTTTCCTCCTCTTCTTCTTGTCTGATTATTTGGAGACGCTAATGCATAATCTCCATGCAATTCCAGTCCCCACAATAACTGATGTCCCACATTACCAGGGAGAAATCAATTTTACTATGCTGCCACACGGTTTCACCTTTTATGTCTCCTTCTAGTTTAAGTTGTTATGGAGAAGTTTTCAAATAATCCCATCATCGTGATAAAATTCCCCTGCAATGGTTTGGTGCAGCTGAGTTTATCTCGGGGTTCCATATTATCAAGCATGGCTGGCAATGGGACACGTTCTATGGTTTGAATTGAGTAATATGAAGCTTATACAATATTTTAGGAAATAACAAAAAATTGGGCCTTTAATTTTAATCAGAAAATCCTCTTTATGAAGTTATGCAGTTTATGCTAAGAGCCAACCCTCCCCCCCAAAAAATATGACAGTCAACAACTTAAGTACAAGTTCAGTATGGGTTCAAAAACAAAAATATACTTAACACAGTTCCTTGTGCATTGATGCGGGTTTAGGCCCTTAAATAATACATACGCTAAACACAGGGGCGTCTCCACATTTCTATAATTTCTATCCATACACGTCCTTCCATCCCAAATACGTCCCTTCCTCCGCTCACACCCCTTAAGTATCAGAAAAAATATAATAAATAATAATAATATCAAAAATAAAAAGGACAAAGCTTTCCTTTGAAAGTGTAGTTGTCACTAGGAATTAACGGATTTTTGAAGTTTGGATGTTTTTTGGACGAAAAATGTTGTTAAATTTAACTAATTAGTTTTTTTTATTTATTTTCACGGATCGACGTGACAACACTGCTTTGAAATCTACATAATTTTGAAATAACTAAGGACAATATTAAAAAAACCGTGGTTGTAATATATGAATAGTTGTAAGATGGGTCTAGGGAGTAAAAATGTTTTGATGTTCCATTTTTCTCCATTTTGGTACTTTTTGATGTCCATGAAAAAATTGAAGGGAAGCACAACTTCATGAGAGAAACATGAGAGGAAGTGGTAAGCTTCGATTAAAATTGGGCGGAGAAGGAGTATATGCAGCTGTATCGCCCTCAGGAGGCTTGGAATGCTGCAGTTCATATTTAGTAGCAGTAGCAGTGGTAGTAGTAGTAGTAGTAGTAGTAGTAGTAGTAGTAGTAGTAGTAGAAGTAATAGAAGTAGTATTAGTAGCAGTAGTAGTAGCAGCAGTAGTAGTAGAAGTAGTAGCAGTACTAGTGGCTGTAGTAGTGGTAGTAGAAGCAGTAGTAGTAGTAATAACAGTAGTAGTAGTAGTAATAGTAGCAGTAGAAGTAGAAGTAGTATTAGTAGTAGTAGTATTAGTAGCAGTAGTAGTAGTCAGTAGTATTAATACGAGTAGTAGTAGTACTAGTTGTAGTGGCAGAAGTATTAGTAGTTAGTAGTAGTAGCAGTAGCAGCAGTAGGAGTAGTAGCAGCAGTAGTAATAGTAGTAGAAGTAGTAATAGTAGTAGTAGTAGCACTAATGGTAGTGGTATTAGTAAGTGGTAGGAAATAAGACTTTGAACTCATAAATGTTTTCTATAAACATTTTGTTATCGTTTGTTTAAACGTCAAAATTTCATTTATTTTAAACATTTCTCTTTTTCATGGTTACCAAACGATGAATAAAAAGAGAGCTATCAATAGATTTTAGATGTTAGCTTCCCTCATCCAAATAAGCTTTGAAAGTTTCCTTTTAAGGATAGGCAACATTCAAAGGGGTACCTACTCTCCGTATCCTGGTGAATATCTTTGAGCACCAATACTTTTACTAGGCATGACACACTTTTTGCCTAAAATTGTTATACATTTCACGACATAATAGTTGTTCGTGGCGTCTACGGCACACGTCTGTCATATATGGCAGGCGTCAATTGATGAGCACAATTTTTTGAAAGTTAGCAGCCCCTCAAGAATCAATATGAAGTTAGTTAAATGGTACAAAACATTGGTTGCAATGGAAGGAGAGGGAATCTTTCCCCATATATAAATGATACCCTCTCCCCAAAGACTTTAAAAACTGCTTTCTTTTGAGATTTTTCATTAAAATGGTCTTTTTTGGTATTCTTGGTGGGAAAATTAAAAACAGTAGCAAATTTGCCCCCGTCTTAGATTTTGAAAACCAAAATGTTGCCCTCCTCCCCTAAGTTTCGTCAATTGACACCCCTGGTCCAAAGAAGACATTTTGGATCTTACCGACAAAAACAAAATGATTGTAAGGGATTTTAGGGTCAAACTTATGCTCCGTGTTAAGGATATTGTTTCAAAAAGACTATTTACCGAATTTTGCATACAAAAATTGTTACATGTTTCGTATATTTTCAAAGTTTTTTAACAGGATTTAGAAATCCATAGTGGTAACTCCGACGTGATTACGAGTTATTTTAATGATAGTCAAGAGGCCCTAGGAATATAGATCGATTTGTTCCCCTTGCTCAATGATGTTAACCCTAATTTACTGCTCATGGTTTCCAAGCAATTTGTACTACTTGTATCTTAGAATTTAATTACATAAACAGTACCAGTTGCTAAGGAATTCAATCTTAGGTGATTACATGGTAAATATTGACATCTAAATGTAAAAAGGTTTGAAACATAGAAGATCAACGTGCGTTAAATAAACCCATTAGATTCTATATATTTATTTAGTTGATTTATTAATGTATTTGTCTTAAATAAATCTAGTCTGTATCTGGTATTTTACTAAGTATTTTACTTCTGGGGGTATTGGATCTAGTAGCTTCTCGCCAGGCCAACTTCCATCACCCTTTTTAAATCTTGAAGTGACATGCTTTTTGCCACGTGAGACACGTTTTCGCTAAGCAGCAACTCTTTATGTTACGA
Source organism: Artemia franciscana (assembly GCF_032884065.1). Lineage (NCBI taxonomy): Eukaryota > Metazoa > Arthropoda > Branchiopoda > Anostraca > Artemiidae > Artemia > Artemia franciscana. Next base: position 28,916,889 of record NC_088881.1, read on the forward strand.
GTGGTACACTTTTTGCCATTCTTGACACACTTCTACAACCAGACTACTTATGTTATCATCGTGCTACCTACAACAATAAAGCTAAGATTTCAGAATGCCATTAAGAAAGAAACATTGCTAATACTCGGAATTAACTGGTTCTAATTTGAAAAATCAGAATCTTTCGCAAAATTTTTTAGTTAATCAGAAGATTCCATGAAAAATATGATTGGCTTAAATTAGCATTAGTTAAATACCAGTGTCAGAAAAATCTCATTGTTAACGGCCTTAGTAGTATCCCCTCAATTAGTCCGGCCACTGCGCCCCTCATGCCTCAATTCGTCCGAGCAGAAAGCTTAAATGAACTTACCAATCCCTCACATCTGGTGTTTGAGATAACAACATTCCAGAAACAATGCCTTATTTTCCCAAAGAATGTTGTTGCTTTACTGTCAGCGCGCCACGTCGTAAATATAGTATCTCAGTTTCCAGTGAAAATACATTTTTTTTTTACCAACTATTTGATATATGAAAATCAGAATTCGTCCAGGCTATTATCATTACATGAAGTGAGCTTAAACTGTTGTGATGTTTAATAAAAGGAATTCCGATCTGGCTTCTAATATACAAGAGGCTCGTATTCTGTGTGTTTTCGTCGTATGCTTTGTGGACAAGGACTGTTTTTATACACTTTTGGCTTATAACAACATATTTACAATCAATTTAGTTATCAAAATTGTTTATATATCTTATATCAGCTTTAGTTTAAAAACACCCCTCCCTACTAGCCAAACTTAAACTTCTGAATAGAATCCAAGGAAAATTTTTTAACTTGAATATTCAGGGGACAGAAAAGAGTAATATCAAAACTAAAGAGCGCATAAAGACTGCTTTGGTGGGGGACTTACAAGCTTAGCCCTTCATGTGAATCTTATTTACTTTTTATTCCGAAAATTTTAAATTTTTTTGCAACTTGAAATGGTTCTTACTAAGAAACTTTTGAGGAAATTTCTGAGGATTTTTTTTTGAATTTAGATGTTCATGGAACCTTTCATTTCGGAACTAGAAACTTTTTTTGCAAATTTGATTTTTTCTTTGTTTTTCGATTTTTTTCTGGAAATTTGAAATTGTTTTTAGAATTTAGAATATTTTTAGAACTTGAAATTTTAAGGGTGGGAGGGGGACTTTAAAATTATTTGTTCTTCATCTTTTTTCAACATTTTTCAACTTTTGCATGTCTTCAAGTGACATTGCCTATGCTTATTACATAAGAAATCCAGTTGACATTTGTTGGTATATGAAATGATAGTAAAATGATGTTCAAAAATCATATCAACATCTTAATGGTGTTCAAAATCTTATCAAAACCTTACCAAAACTTTCAAGAGTACATTGATCCTCAGAAGTGTCCTATGAATTCATCATCTAGTGAAATCGTTTGCACAATGCATACCCGTTTGGCGGTTATTATTACATAATCTTTGATGAATATGTTTGTTGAATTTTTTTTTATGCGTCTGACACCGTGGTATTCTATGCACACAATATGACACACGGACACAAAAACAGATTAAAGGCACACAGACACAAACAAAACGGACACATAGGTAAACAGACACAAACAGAAACATAGCGGCACAGACAAAGGGGCATACAGACTCATAGGCTTACAGAAATACAAACAAACACAGTGACGCAAAAACAGACACACAGGTACACACACAGAAAGAGACAGAAAAAGACACACAGGCACACGACAGACACACAAAAAGACAGAGACAAAAAGACACACAGACAGACAAAAAAAAAAGACAGAACAAGGTTGGTTTCTTCGCACTGTGGATACCAAGGGAACACACCTGACAATGATCAGTGCATACGACACAGTCAAAAGTATGCTATATCATAGGATCCCCGTCGTGGATGTACAATGGTAAACTGTAAGTAATAAACATCATAAAACTTGACCCGTGCTTATTTAAAGTCCTGATAAAAAAGAAAATAATTCAAAATAAAAAAAGGTAGGTGATATGACTGAACATTTTCGGACTTTATAGAGCACACAGACAGACAAAAAGGCACAAACACAGAGGCAAAGAGACACACAAATTTTGGCTTGTAGGTATATGTGCAGACATTTTTAAATGACAATTTTCATGGAAGCAGGTCACTGAAAACTTAAGGCCTAAAACACCCTGATCAACCATTTACATAGGTTCTAAGGCATATTGACTTTACATAAGTAAGAGGGAAACCTCCTTGCTTAGGAGGTTTGAAGTTAGTTGGTTATCCATCAATTTGGGATATTTTATTTTTACCAATAGTGGTTGATTTTTATGAAGGGTTCATTTTCACCCAAAGTGCATCTCTGTCCTCTGAGTTTGAAACAATGAATGAAAAACACAGAATTTGGTTCAGAGGGTAATCACTGACACACCCTCCGCTACAAGTGGAACTATCTCAGAAGGGCATGTTCCAGAGCACAATCATCCTTAATATCAGTATAGTTTTTTCCTATCTTCAGTCTAAAGGAAGGATAGCAATAACTTTAGCCCCTAAAACACTTAAAATGCACAAAAGCGGCTAACATTATAGCTCAAACTGAAATTATAGTAAAACCATTTTCTCATATTTTGGTGTGATTTATTGTTCTGGAATAGAAATAATAACAAATAATTAGTTATCTAAAATGGTAGTTGGATTCCGGAATGCACTCTAAGTTCAAGGGGCTGCCCAGTTCTTTGCATACGACACAGTTAAAAGTATGCAATATCATAGGTCCCCCGTTGTAGATGAGTAATAGTAAGCTTTAAGCAATAAGTATCTTTAAACTTTACCCGTCTTCATTTATAAACCTATTATAAAAAAAATGTTTGGAAATAAAAAAAAGGGTGGTCATTGATTGAACATTTTCAAACTTTGTATAGCGGACACACAGACAAAAAGACTTACACAAAGACACACAAACAGACAAACAGGCACACAGACACAGATGCAAAGAAACACACAAAGGCACACAGACAAACACAAAGACAGGCAGAGAGACACACAATAGTTCTTGACTGAGTAAAAATATTTAATAAAAGCACTCAGCTAGCTGGTAAATTCCGAGTATTTATTTAAAAAATTAGTAAATTATTATTCAAATTGATTAGAATTTAAATTAGTAAAAGCACCTTTGACTTCAAGTAACTCAACTAGTTGGCATATTCCAAGTTTTTGAGCTAAATTCAATTTAGAAGAATATAAGTGTCGGCACAGTACCCATATTGCCAAGAAATATATTAATTATTTTTTACTTTAGTGTAAATTTACTAAAATCCAGGAGTAAAGCAATTTAAGGTATTTTGGTCCGAAGACCTAACGCAAAATTTGGAGCTCCGACCAAACATAAAAATGGAGGCCTAAGAAAGGTTTTCTTCTAAGACTTAGTATAATCAGTAGTGGGGGTTACATTAATACTTAAGATACACCCTTATTTGGCCAATAATGCTTATCTATAGTCCTAATTTTACTGTTTGCGGGTTGTCCTAGTTAGAAGTCAGATTGCCAGAAGTTCAAATTTAATGTGCAAGTGTAAAGAACTTTGGATTTTGGTTCAGTGTCGTAATTTTTTTGTATATAAACTGCATGTTTAGAAGGTACAGCTTTCAAAATGAACAAGTCATATTCAAAAGTAAATACTTAAGAATTATTTATGGCTTACCTATTCTATCTTTCCTTTAAGTTATATAAAATACAAATTTTTAATAGATCAAATTTGCATTTACAAAAACGTTTATGCATTGTGTTTCCAATAAATCCAAATAATACAACTGAAAAACATTGAGACACATACAGTTGAGTTACCGGGTTTGAACTTTTTAATCTATTTTGCAAATCTCAATGCCTTAAGTATATTCGAAGGTTAAACAGGGATAATTATTCATTAAGTTTCTTTTGCTATTCCATTTAAGACTGTTAATTAGGCTTAAGCATGCGAGTAGAAAGATGAAACTCGTATGGAAGATAAAAATATCAAAACCAACATGGAAAGAGGAAGAGAAAAATATAAGTTCAGTGAAATATACTTAATCAAACAAGGTTGAATTAAAAAATTCAAATATATAGGTTAACATTAAAACAAAACACAGATTTGAAGGAGGGGGAGGGGGTTTGTGCGTTACTGGAAACAGACCAATTTCCTTTTTATCCATTAGTAATATTTGAATAAAGTCTTATGAATCACTCACTAGGCTAAGATTTCAAGAATTTTTCAATAGCACACTCTACTTTTCCGTGTCTTTTCTGTATAAAATCAAAAGAGGGTTATGTACTGTGATGTTATTTATTTCTACCAACTTTGCGCCTATATATATATATATATATATATATATATATATATATATATATATATATATATATATATATATATATATATATATATATATATATAATCCGTTGAACTCAAAGGCTTAGCTAGGGTTTTCAGGGTGTTATGCATAGATTTTATCTTCCCCCTCGTCAAGTCAGAGCGAACCCTGTTTATATGTTCCATCGGGCTTGAAACTTTCCCTCCTCCTTTCCTTGGGAAATTTTCTAGTGGTGCTCTTGCATATGTGTTCTGTAAAATTACATTGGATAGGGGTTGGGCTGCGTGGGATTGAGTTATACAATGATTGATTTGTAAAAGGGTTGATTTTAATGAGAGTTGGGTTAAACCGGAGTGATATCAACGGGATGAGTTAAACGGGATAGGAGCAAAAATTATTGGCTTTTGAGAAAAGACAGCAATTTGTCTGCTAGAAGCCTGCCGTGTAACTAAAGAGCTTTAGAAAATTTCTAAGAGGCTACAACACAAGCTATGTTTTATTTTGAATCCTGAATAGAGGAACTAAAGACTTCTTGAAAATCTTCAAGAATTCAACAGAGATTCAAGATGCAGGAACACCTAGGACTTTTATGATAAAATTTTCAGGGGCTCTTGATGGTGAAAGGAGAACCGGAAAATATGGGGTTGGGGATATAGAAGGATGAAAGGCCAGCTGGAAAAGATGGGTTGGGGATGTGGAGGAATATCTAAGATGTAGCCACACCCCTTTTTTAATATTAATAAACTTGTTTTCTTTCTATGCATTCTATTTTCTGTCATCTACATAGACAGTAGGGGCACATAAATGAGTATTAAACCATATTTATTTTTTAAATTAATGCTGATTCGTCACTGTCAAATCAACTCAAGAAAGTCAAATAGTGAAAGTTAAAATACCACGAACAATAAATCTCATAGTCAATATGGGGGAATACAAAGGTGAAATTCTGTCCCCCGGATATGTAGATCCTGCAGGTATGGATGCTCTTATCAACATATTTTAAAATATTCCCAGCCCAAGGAGCTCTATGATACAAGATGAGCCCAACAAAGTTTTACGAGTCATTGACAAACTCATTCAAATATTTCTGAAAGACTCTGATGATGTTTTAAAGAGTTTGATTTAGATACAGCATGCACTAATCACTCATCTCCATTTAACATGAAAGAGTAAGCCCATTTTACGCTAATTCTCCTACTAATATGCTGACTGTTAACACAATTGATATTATTGAGTCATTTCTCAGTGATTCGGATAGTGCTTTTGAACAAGCTGATTTGGATGTGATGTGTATTAATCATATTTTCATACCCCTCCTGATAAAAATGGGCAGTACGGTATATTAAACCCGCAAACATAAAGTCCTTCATTCATTCGTCTAACTTCACTACTGGAAGAAAACATGCAAAAGGCTTTCGAAAAAATACAAAAAGAATATACCCCAACTAATATGTTTGAGCAATTTATGGAAGTTTGATTGATTTGTGACTTGTGGGACTGTTCTGTGCTCATCTTGTATCATAGAGCTCCTTGTGCTGGGGATATTCTCAGTTATCTTTACGAGAGTGTCCATAGCTGCAGAATCTACATATCAGGGGAGGGGCAGTATTTCACTCCTATCTTCCGATACATTGACTATGTGATTTATTGTTTGAGCTGTTTTAAGTTCCACTATTCTGATTTTCTTGGGTCGTTTTGATAGTGAAGAATCTGCATTGGTCTAAAATAATAGATATGGTTTTAATACTCATTTATGTACCCCTACTGTCTATTCTGATAAAGCAAAATGAATCTAAAGAAAGAAAACAACATTTATCAATATTAAAAAAAAATACTTGTAGCCACCACTTAGTTATCCTCCATTTCCCCCAACTCATATTTTCCAGTTATAATCTGCATTAGTCTAAAATAATAAATATGGTTTTAATACTCATTTATGTTCCCCTACTGTCTATTCAGATAAAACAAAAATGAATCTAAAGAAAGAAAAAAAAATTATCGATATTTAAAAAAATGATTGTAGCCACCACTTAGTTATCCACCTAGTCCCCCAACTCATATTTTCCAGTTTTCCTTCCATCCCATCATATTACTCAACCCATAATATCCAATACCCCTTTTGCCATCCATAACCCCGTGACAATTTCACCTCGTTTTCGAGGTTGAATCTCGGTTGAATTCTTGAAGAGTTTCTAAAATCTTTAGTTAAACTATTCAGGCTTTTAAATAAGAATTCGAAGCTCAGTTTCTAACATGACCTGCGTTACAGCCTCATGAACATTATCTATTTTCATATTAATTATTAATATTATTATTATATTAATTATATTAGTTATTATATTAATGATTAAATATTATCTATATTTAGCTACGCGGTAGGCTTGTAATCCCAGATAATTTGCTGCCTTTTCCTCAAAAGCTTACTTTATTTCATCTCATTTTATGCTCAAAATATCTCTTTACTTTTATCGGAAAAACTTGTTTTGTGGAATAATTTTTTATATTCATATCTGGTGAGAACTATCTCTTTGGCTCTAAAGTGGATAGGAAGCCATCCTGCTAAGGCTGTTACTTAACCCTCAAACGTTTCAATAACGAAAATAACAAACAGCGTTTCAATAACGAGTAGTATATTCCTTTACTACTGTCTGACTTCTGTCCTATAGCACAAATTTACTGAATTAGCACAAATTTCACTTTATTTCTGCTCATTTTATGCTTAGTATCTCTTTACTTTTGTTTGGAAAACTTATTTTGTGGAAAATTTGTTTCCACAAAGCCGTTGTTCTGTCTTACAGCACAAATTTGCCAAATTAGCACAAATTTTACTTTATTTCTGCTCATTTTAGGCTTAAATTATATCTTTAATTTTATTTGAAAAACTTATTGTGTTGAAAATTTCTTATATTCATATCTGGTGAGAACTTTCTCTTTGGCTCTAAAGTGGATAGGAAGCCATCCTGCTAAAGCTGTTACTTAACCCTCAAACGTTTCAATAACGAAAATAACAAAAAGCGTTTCAATAACGAGTAGTATATTCCTTTACTACTGTCTGACTTCTGTCCTATAGCACAAATTTACCGAATTAGCACAAATTTTACTTTATTTCTGCTCATTTTAGGCTTAAAGTATCTCTTTACTTTTCTTTGAAAAATCTTTTTTTTGGAAACATATTTTTAAGTTAGTGTTCTTAAAATGCGGATATTTCAGCGAAGTTAATGGGCTTTAGAATTTATTTTTTAGCTTTGTTCGTCAAATTCAATACAGAGAGGATAGGAGAGGGCTTTAATCCCTCTGAAATCATCCCAGAGGATCCGTCGGATAGATATGACTTAATAATTGGAATAAAATACCCTTTTTTAGAGCCTGACTCAAATTTTTTTTAGTCTCAAATTTCGAAGACTGTTTCACTCTAAGATCATTAGTTTCTTGTTATGAAAAGTGACAAACCAACGCTTTATCTACAAAAAAAAAATACTGAAAGTCTTAAGCAAGAATTTTATTCCCTCAGTTGTTCAATATTTAGTAAAATCTGTCCTCGAAGGCGAGTGATTTATCACAGAAGATAGTAAATTTTCTCAGGTGTGAAATGAAAACACTTATAAATGTTCTCAGAAATTCTTGAGTTATCAAACTCCAAAAGCCTGGAAGTCATTCTTTATTTTTATTTTGCCTTTGTCTTGTAGAAAAAACTCTGTATCACAGAATAAAGTAAATTTTGTCAAGTGGAAATAGCCAAGCAGAGCTTCTATGCAAATTTTGGCTTACGGGTTTATTGAAACGAAATTCTTAGAAAATTCGCATAGAGTTTTGAAGAATTTTCTTTCCCAAAAATTCTTGAATAAAAAAAAAGTGGAAAAGAATATAGCAAAAAATTACTTATAAAAAATACTTACAGTACACTTTCGCAACTATGTATGCAAAATGGACGATTTGTTATGTTCAGAGTTGCCGACAGCATGTACAATACAAGCGAATGCTGATAATATCTTTTGTAACAGCATCTTCCAAAGATATGAATTTCTTAGATCATACAGCTAAATAGCTATTTACACTATTATAAAAAGGGGCAGACAAAAATAAATTAAATTTTTATGTTAGTGATTGCAAAGACATTCCACAGATTATTAAACTTCGGTTTTTAAGTAATAGAATACCAATAAGTGATAAAGTATGATAATTGGGCTTAATTTTAGATAGGAAATTACTTTGGAATGACCATGTTGAAAATAAAGTAAAAGTCCCCAGACAATATTCAACAAAATTGTTATGTGTCGCCAGAACCACTTGGAGTCTTAAACCATTTGCCCTAAGAAAGTTATATAAAGCTGCTAATGAATCCACCATTTTATATGGATTACCTGATGGTTGTCAGTGCTGAATAAAAAAAATCTTAAACAAAAATCCGTATCTGTCCAAAGAATTTCTATGGTTTTGATATTCGAAGTCTTTTTGTCTGCTAAAACTGAGACAATAACGGCTTTAGCAAGATGGCTTCCTATCGACTATAGATCCAAAGAGATAGTTCTCACCAGATATGAATTTAGAAATTTTTTCCACAAAACAAGTTTTTCAAATAAAATTAAAGAGATACATTAAGCATAAAATGAGCAAAAACAAAGTAAAATTGTCATCCAAGCGTAAAACTAGCACAAATCACTATCAATGAACAAATGAAACTCAAAATGAACAGAAATTACCATTAATAACCGAGTCTAACTCAAAACCAAGAAGAATTAACAAGAGTAGGGCTGATAGCCCCCATGCATTCTCAAGACCAGAACATAATTTGTGTTCTACTGAAAACAAACTATCAAATGACTGTGGATTGTCAGTTTAATTGACATATACTGATATTTATTCCTTAGTTAAGTGTAGGTAATTTTTTTATTTATGAAAGTAAAAAAAAGTGAGAAGTTTTAAAACGAATTTTGTTTTCAATAAAAAACAATTTATGTCCTAGTCTTGAGGCTATCAGCCCTACTCATGTTAATTTTTGCTTGTTATGAGTTTGACTCGGCTACTTATTGTAATTTCTGTTCGTTTTGAGTTTGATATATTCAGTGATAGTGCTTTCTGGACTTTATTGTATTGTTAACTCACTTATTGGAAAGTCTTTTAAATTAATTTCTGTTCGGGTTTCATGGAAAAAATAATATTTTATATATTTTCAGTTTTTATCTATAGCAATCCCTATTTTGGGTTGCTATTTGTATGTTGGAGAAACGTTTTAAAATTTTCTTAATCCTGACACAAACAATATTTTTGATTTAAGTTTAAAAATTCTGAAGTTGACCTGAAAAATAAAATTAATATGATTCCCAGAAGTTTCTATCTATGCTCTTTGAAGACCTGGACACACATAAACTCTTTTTATTTATTTAAATCGTAATAGCAGAAGTAGTAATAGTAGTAGCCCCAAACGTTAAAACAAAATACCCCCAGTAGTTATCGATATACTCCTGAGGTGTCTTATTGGCTACCATTATCACAATGCCTTTTGATTTAGTTTAAAGCAACATTTAATTTTAAAGCATACTGAGCCAATTACACAATTGTTGACATGTTGACATGCCCAATAGCCCTAAAGACAAAGTTGCTGGACGGTTTTACTATGCTGAACAAAATGACTCTCTCATAGTTTTGACTGAATACTTTTGGAAAATGAATGGGCTTGAGAGAAGGGCTGCTTTAGAGAAGGGTACGCCCGCCTAGAGTCTCACACAAGTTGACCAAGAATTTAAAATTGACATAGGACCGTTAGATTGCCTGGTATGACAGGCAAAAATTAACTAAATATTAGTTGACCAATATTCAGTTGACTGTCTGTGTTTGTGTCGTGGGTTTGACTGTCTAGGCTTGTCACAAGGTTAGGGAGTTTTACCAACAGAAAGCCGTTGGATTTACTGAAATGAGAGGCAAACAAGGCACACCTGCCTATGGTCTTATGCAGATTGACCAGGAATTTAGAATTGACGCAGGAGTGTTAATTTGGGTGGAATGATGGACAAAAAAGCGTCCAAAGCCAAATTGGGCTCATCCACAATGAGTGTTGGGATAGGCAATTGATTCAATTCATAAACTTGAATGAAAGAAAAAAAAACGAATGACCGTGGATTGTTAATTTAATTGACATACACTGATATTTATTCCTTAAAGTTCTGATAAATTTTGATTTATGAAAGTAAAAAATGAAAATATTTAAAGTATGTTTTGTTTTCAGTAAAGGGCAAATTATTCTGGTCTTGAAAAGGCATGGGGTTTATCAGCCGTACGAATGTTAATTTTTGTTCATTTTGAGTTTGACTCGGCTATTTATTGTAGTTTCTGTTCGTTTTGAGTTTCATTTATATATTGATAGTGATGTGAGGTGGTTCTACGCTTGGAAGATTACTCGACTTTATTTCTGCTGCTTTTTGCTAAATGGAGTTCTTTAATTTTCTTTGAAAAACTTGTTTTGTGGAAAAAGTTTTTTAAGTTATTTTTGTATGTTTTTTATTGACGTAGTCTCTTTCACGAAAAAAATTTCATCTTTTCATTTTTTTTCTATAAGAGTCCATAGTTTGAGCTACTATTTGCATGCTGGAGAAACTTTTCAACAACTTTTAATCTTGACACAAATAGTATTTTTTAGTTTAATTTTATAAATCCTGAAGTTGACCGTAAAAACAAAACAATGTCATTCCCAAAAGAGAGTATCTATGCTCTTTGCCAACCTGGATGCACTTATACTCTTTTTATTTATTTAAATTGTAAGAGCAGAAGTAGTAATAGTGTTAGCCCCAAAAGTTTTAGCTTGATACTCCCAGTCATTCTTCATATATTCCTGAAGTGATTTCTCGGCAACACTAGACACAACGCATTTTCATTTAGTTTAAAGGAACATTTAGTTTTAAAGCATATTAGGCCAATTGCATAATTTTGGGGAGTGTACATGCCCAATATCCCTAAGGACATAGTTCCACTATGCTGAACAAAATGGCGGTTTCAAAATTTTGACTGGATGCGTTTGGAAAATGAATGGGTTCGATACAAGGGCTGCTTGCCCTCCAATCACCTTTTGATCGAAAAACCGGCACCAGAACTTTTAATTTTGAATCGAATCAGCTCCTTTAGGATTTCCAATGATATTTACAGCTATTATAGAGTGATGTTGCCTACCAATGATTTTACTTACATGCTCTTTTGAAAACCTTCATGCATACAGTTTCTTTGTCTAATTGAAACTCCTCCTAAACTTTCCCTAAAAGTTTCAACTTAATACAGTTAGCATCATTGGTTATTGTAACTGTAGTGTTAGTATTAAAAGTATGCACATAGTGCCTTCTGGCTAGTTCAAAATTCCCCGCAGCTTACCCTTAAAGGTCTAACTTAATAATATGATTTGTTCTTCAGATACAAATCATCAGTTGTCACCTTTTTGGAAGTCCACATGCTCATAGTTTGTTTTGATTTAATTCCACATCCACCTAAATATTCCTTAAAAGCTTGGTTTTAATACCCTTAGATTGGACGGTAGCTATAGTTGTAGCAGCATTTGCAGCAAAATACGTATAGCACCTTTGGTTTCTTCAACATCCCCTTCGACACACGCTGTCTTGAGCTGAAAGTTTCAGCTCAAGACCATCAACCGTTCCTGAAGTATTTCTGATGCGTCCGCTTGACAACCTGCGTGGACATATTGTGTTTCGAATTTGTTCCATTTAGTTTCTACATATCCCAAAATTTTCACCTTAGTGTTAATAGCAGTAGAAGCAGTATTAGCAGTAGAATTAATTTTAGTAGCCTACGCTTTAGTGGCAGTAGTAGTAATAATAGTAACAGCAGTATTAGTATGAGTTGAAGCAGTAGCATTAGGATGAAAATGTTTTTTTTATTAGTTCAATATTCTTCACAACAAGCCCTATTAGTTTTAATTTTACAGACGAAACTGCTCCATCCGATCCAAAACTTATACGACTACCCGTTCCATAAGAACCTTATATGCCCCGGGGTTTAATTTACAACGCTTGCCCATGGCGTCTGGGGATTTTGTCCACCCTATAGACATTTTTATATGAAGTTTGGACTCTTGGTAACAAAATGACTATCTCAAAATTTCAATTGAATACGTTTTGGGAAAAGAAGATTTCAAAGAGGGGGGCTAGCTGCTCTCTGTCATGTTTGACTTTTAAAAGGGAACCAGAACTATACATTTCAAATTAAATGAGCCTCTTCTAAAGTAACACGATAATCCCTTCCATTAAAACTTTATATGGGGCATAACTTACAAGCCTTAACCCTAGACTCTGGAGGATTCTGTCCGCCCCAAAGGCCTTATTATATGATCTTTGGACAAATTTTGAACAAATAGGTATTTTAAAATTTTATCGGATATATTTGTGGAAAATACGCCGTAGTTGGGGGGATACCCCCAATATTTTTCACTCTTAAAAAAGGAACTAGAAAATTTGATTTCCAGTCCAATGAGCCCTCTCCAGAGTTTATACGACCACCATTTTCATAAAACATTTTAAGCTCTCGGGGCATAACTTAAAACCCTTGCGCTGAGGGCTTGGAGGGGGGGATTCATTCTCAAATACACGGTTTCCAGAACTTTCAACTACGCTCAACAAAATGGCTATCCGTAATTTTTGTTAGATGTGTTTTGGGAATTGATGGATGTGTGGGGGGAGGGGGTCTTGTTGCCCTCCAATCACTTTCGACTATTAGAAAAGGTCCTTTCGACTTCCAACCGAAGGATCATTTGGTTAAAATTCTACGACAACAAATGACCATCTCAAAATTTCTATCAAATACATTTTGGAAAAATGCGAGGTGTGGGGGGTATCCGCCCTCCAATCACTTTGATTATTAAAAAGAGGATTTTAGAAAACCTGATTACCAATCCAATGAGCCCCTTCTGAAATTTATACAACAACCCTTTCTATAAAAAACCTTATATTTCCCATAGGGAATAACTTACAACCCTTGCCGTGAGGGCTGGAGGAGGATTGTCATCCTCAAAGACTTATTTTCCAAACCTTTTAACTACACTGAGCAAAATGGCTGTCTCAAAATTTTCATTGGATATGTTAGGGGAAATGGTAGGCCTGGGTTAGTTGCCCCCCAATCACTTTTAACTATTTAAAGGGGACTAGTCCCTTTAATTTCCAATATAATGAGTCTTTTTCGAAGTCTCTACGACAATAAACAGTCATCTCAAAATTTCTATCGGATGGATTTGTGGAAAATACGACATGAAAGGGGGCTACCCTCCGATTACTTTGACTCATAAAAGGGGCACTAGAACACCCCATTTCAAATCAACTGAGCCCCCTCTGGAGTTTTTTCAGGCCAAAATTTCCATGCAAACCTTATATGCCCTAGGGGCATAAATTAAAACCCTTGCACTGAGAGCTTTGGGGGAGGGTCATCCTCAAAGGCATAATGTCCAGACCTTTCAACTACGCTGAACAAAATGGCTATCTAAAAATTTTATTGAATGTGCTTAGGAAAATGGTGGACTTGGGAGGGGGGGTAGTTGCCCTCCAATCATTTCGGACTATTAAAAAGGGCACTAGCCTTTTCGATTTCCGATTGAGCGAGCCTTTTTCGAAGTTTCTACCACAACAAATAACCATCTCAAAATTTTCATAAGATACATTTCGGGAACCCTTGCCCCGAGGGCTCTGGGGGGGGGGGGGGGTTGTCGTCCTCAAAGATATAATTTTCAGACGGTTCATTTACGTTGAACAAAATGGCTATCTCAAAATTTTGATTGGATTTGTTTGGGAAAATCGTGGGCGTGGCAGGGTGGTTAGTTGCCCTCCAATCACATTCGACTATTAAAAATAGTCCTTTTAATTTCCAATCGAATGGGCCTTTTTCGAAGTTTCTACGACAGCGAATGTTCATCTAAAACTTTATCAGATGCATTTCAGGAAAATACGAGGATGGGGGGGGGAGAGGGTATTCACCCTCTGATCACTCTGAATCTTAAAAAGGGCAGTAAAACTTCTGATTACCTCTCTAATGAGCCTCTCCAAAGTTTGTACGATTATCCTTTCTATATAAACCTTATTTGTCCCCGGGTTATAATGTACAGCCCGTGCCCCAAGGGCATGGGGGGTCATCTTCAAAGATATAATTTCCTGACATTTCAGCTACGTTGAACAAAATGGCTATCTCAAAATCTAGATTGGATGGGTTTGGAGAAATGGGTGTGATTAGTTGAGGGGGGGGGGGGTAGTTGCTCTCCAATAACTTTCAACTATTAAAAAGGACACTAGCCCTTTTAATTTTCAGTCGAATGAGCCTTTTTTAAGCTTATAGGACAACACATAGCTATCCCAAATTTCTATCAGACGAATTTTGTGAAAATGAAAGGTAAGGAGGGGGGGGGGTAGCCATCCTCAAATCACTCTGAATCTCAAAAAAAGCACTAAAACTTCTGATTAATAATCTAATGAGCTTCCAAAGTTTATACGATGACCTTTTCTATATAACCCTTATATGCCCCCCAAGGCATAATTTACAACCCTTGCTCTGAGGACTCTGGGTGGGGGGACTTCATCTTCAAAGACATAATTTCCGGACCTTTTAACAACGTTGAACAAAATGGCTATCTCAAAATTTTGATTGGATGTGTTTGGGGAAATGGTGGGCATGGAAAGGATATTAATTGTCCTCCAATCACTTTTGACTATTAAAAAGGGCACAAGCCCTCCGAATTTCCAATCAAATGAGTCCTTTTCGAAGTTTCTACGACAACTCCTTCGATACCAAAGGCCCTGGTCTAAAAGAAAAGAAAAATATGTAAGCAGCGCTATTGCGCTGCCTATGGAAAAGGGCACTAAAACTTCCAACTTCCAATCAAATGAGCTCCGTCCCATTCAAAGTTTATGCGACCACCTGTTCCATCAAATTTACACTCTAAATACATTGTCCACCGTAAAGACATTGTTAAATGATTTTTGGACTAATGGTACCAAAATGGCTATCTTACAGCTTCAATTGAATGCGTTTGGGGGAAAAAAGGATGTCAGGGGGGGGGCTAGTTTCTCTCCATCTTGTTTGAATCTTAAAAGGGAACTAGAACTACACACTTTCAATCAAATAAGCCTCTTCTTACGCTCACACGACCACCCCTTCCATAAAAACCTTATACACCCCTAGGGCATAACACACAACCATTACCCCCTATACTCTGGGGGATGACTTTATTATATGATCGTTGGACATTTTTTGAAAAAATGGCTCTTAAAAGGCTACTATAACATCTGATTTACAATCCAATGAGGCTCCTTCGGAGTTTATACAACCACCCTTTCCACAAAAACCTTATATGCCCTTGGGGCTTAACTTACAACCCTGGCGCTGAGGGCTGAGGGGGGAATGTCATCCTCAAAGACATAATTTCCTAACATTTCAACTATGCTTAAAAAAAAGTTAAATTTTGGTTAGTTTTGTTTTGGGAATTGATTGGTGTGGGCGGGGGGGGGGGGCTTGTTGCCTTACAATCACTTTTGACCATTAAAATGGGCACTAGCCCTTTCAATTTCTAATCGAATGAGCCTTTTTTTAAGTTTCAACACGACAAATGGCCATCTCGAAAGTTTTATCAGGTGCATTTCCGGAAAATTCAAGGTTTAGGGGGAAGGGGAGTATTCGCTCTCCGATCACTCTGAATCTTAAATAGGATTCTGAAACTTCTGATTACGAATCCATTGAGCCCCCTCCTGAGTCTATATGACCATCTTTTCTTTAAAACTTTAGATGTCCCCCAGGACATAGCTTACAACCTTCACCCCCAAGGGCTGTGCGCGCGTGAGATGGGGAAGGGGGGTTACCACTCTCAAAGACATAATCTCAGGAATTTTTAACTATGCTGAACAAAATGGCTATCTCAAAATTTTGATCGAATCTGTTTGAGGAAATGGTGGATTTGGGAGGGAGTCAGTTACCTTCCAACCATTTTCCACTATTAAAAAGGCACTAGCCCTTTTTGTTTTAGGACATTTTGCAGTAATATTCCTTTATCAGCCTAACAGTGGCAGCATCTTGACTTATGCTTCCCAGTTGTCATTAGAATGAAAATATAGAGTGTTACTGATTATGTCCAGGCATTAATGGATAAATTCATTTCAAGGTCAGAGACAGTTAATTACAACAAATTCTAATTAAAAGAAAGATTCTGGAGGCTAAAAAATAATTTTTAAATCCTGTGACTTTAGAAGGAGGGTGAGATAAACATCCTCCTCCCCTTTCTTACTCCTCTGTGTACGCACATAATTCCAAAAGTTCTTTGTTTCTTAACTTGTCCTGGCTCCCTTTAATACTGAGACCTCCATATCCTGTTATATAAAAATTAATAATAAATAACATGTAAAATGATTCAAGAAATTAATTATATTACTAAATTCTAAAAAAATTTCTTAAACAGAAAAAATAGGAAATTTTCGAGATATACTGAAGTAAATTCTTAATCCTCGTTAAATAAAAACATTCGAAAATTTTTTAAGTCGATTGTCCTTGAAACTGTATTTTTCAAATTTTGTGAATATGTAAATTGGCCATGTTTCATATTTTCGCTTATATTATGCTGTGTCCCTCCCTTGAAAATTCTTCGTAATTACCCTGTCTATTTTTAAATGATTTGCATAACAAACCATACAGTTTTAAAAATTGTGTTTTCAGTTATCATAGTTCCAGGAATTCTTTTTGAAAATTTTACAACGTAAAAGATCAATTCAAAAAATTACAATCTTGGAAATTAACGCCGAAGAGTTGTTTATATGTAAAAAAAGCATAAATTTTTATTATTTGTTAGGAAACTAAAAAAAGATACACAAAAATAAGGAACACAATTGTCCATAAACGAGAACTAAACACTATTTTGATTTATTTTTTTTTATCTGACAATGTGAAAGTTATCAATGGATTCGGGGTACAATGCTACTCTGCATTTCTTGCAAAATGAAACGTGTAATACTCTTGCAGTTCTTTTTTTTCTGACACCGAGAAGCACCTTTTTTGTCAGATATGTCTTGCCAATGACCACTCAGACGATCAAGTCAGATCCCATTAGGAACATCAATTAAAATATTTTCCTTAACTAAGCCATTTTTTTGGGGTCGAGAGGTGCTCAGGGTCTCCACAAGTTTTTTTTAGGGTCTCATCTGTACTACCCCTTTGTTTGTAGTAGCTTCTGCAACAGTTGCTTTAAAGAGAGGAGGAGTACCCCGAAAGCGAATTTTTTTCTATAAATAATCCAATCGTTGGCTGCAGTAACATCCGTGAAATGATGGAAAAGGTCTATATACCAATGCCTGTCGTGAAAGTCGTTTTTGTAAACTGAAGCCAGCGAATCCATCAACTCAACACCTCAATTTGCGTGGTTAGAACACAACAGTTTTTAAACTCAATTTGGACGTTGTTGTGCTGCAACATCTGTGGGCACTGTCAACGGTTTTTAAACTCAATTTGGACATTGTTCTGCTACAACATCTGTGGGTACTGTTAGTTTTAGCGTATTCAGCAAAAGATGAGCGAACATTGACAAAGCTATTATCTTTCCAACACAAAACAATCATTCCTTCAGCACACAATACGGCTCTTATTTTCTCTTTTTTTCATGTCAAATTTCAACCTCAGTAAGAAGGGTTCCAACACTACACATTTTCTACTTTTCTAGCGCTTCCAACAAAGAAGCGGAAGTAAAAAAAAATTTGAAGCGCATGATTGGGTTTTATGTATTCAAGGCCACGAGTGAGTTTCACAACTATGTCTCCTTCTAACCCGTACGTGGAGTGGTTGTGATTAGTGCAACTGCCTTGATAAGGCTCAAAACCATCAACATGAACAGATACTTCAGGCTGAAGCCAAATTTGGACACCCCACTTAGTAGGTTCATATGCTATGCACTGCGTGAGACCGTTCCTTTCCTTGAAGTGAACCGTCATCTCGCCTATTGAGCTATATTCTTCATCGGTCACTGCTGCTTTGAAAGAGTTGCGCGACCTAACTAAATATGAGTGACTTAGACTTAAGGCCATCTGACCAGTAGCTTTCAATTCTTTGGTATCGAACATATCTCCTGATAAGAAAGCTTTCAGTGTAGATACGTTGTTCTTTTGTTGTCAAGTTGAGCTCATACCCTTTCTTTGACAATGCATAGGAATTAAACTCCTTGACAATCATTTGAAGAAGATCATCAGGAAGAAGTCCTTCAAAGTCAACAGGATCAGATTCATTGCTAATATTGAGAAAAATCCTAGCTATTCCTGGTGACAGGTGGTACTGACTCTTGTGAAGGATTATGAACGCTCCCCCTCAAAAGACATGGTTTAGCTTTTGCAGTTTTATATTTTGGGGGATCCCTTATCCATAGTTTAACTGCAATAATGCTGTCATTATAAGAAGTAGTGGTTTGTAATTTTCTGACTGGAAATCGACTATTACAGACTGAACCTGCTTACAATACTGCAGCCGAAAAAGAACTTTAGGTTTTCCCTTTTTCTAGTATATTTTCTAATTACAATCTTATAAGGAATTAGTTTTTCTTGGTCAATTCCCTGTACCTTCTAGTCCTTAATGTATTTGGTGCAATGTTTTGAAGTGCCTTTTATTTTCCCCTTCATTGCTACTCCCTTTTTTAGCTCTGCCATTGTGCACATTTTGTATTTGAAGGATTTTCACACATATTATTGCTTTTAGGTTTTTTTTTATTCTCTAATTTATTCTATCCTTTTTTTCCATTTATTTATTCTTTTTTTATTCTAATCTATTCTCTAAGAAAAACTCCTTAGAAAGACTGGTACTATTGTAATCTTGCATTCTTTATTTGAGCTAATACAAATCATTATTGATCCCTTTTTACGGGCAGTGGCCTCAAGTGAGGACACTCAGAAAATAAAAACTGCCCATTATACGGGACAGTTCTCATATGATGCCTGAGAAAATAGATGGCTTACATGTAACAAAATGTTAATAATCAACAAGAATACTTTGAAACACTGCTAAGAAGTTAATTCAAAAGTACGAAAATTCCCAATATTCTTAAAGAACACAGTAAAACAAACTTCAGTTACCTTTCAAATCCCTGTGGAAACTTAAATAAACTTTTCTACTGAAATGGTGGATGTCACTTCAGGGATGTTTGGGGAGGTGCTTGCAAGATCACGGCATAACAAAAGTCATATTGAAAGTTCAATTGGGGGTTTGGAAGGGCTGCAAGTATTTCTCCTCGAAACCGACTAACGCCCACGAGAGGCTTAACAAAAAATTATAGCAGAATGAAAATATTGAAAAGCGAGTGTAATTTTTTAATAAGACGGTGAAAAAAACCAATAATAATAGAATCTTGGTTTCAAGTCCAGAAACCCTTATAAACGGGAAACATAAACAAAGACACTAAAAACTTTGCTGAAATAAACAAATAAAAAAGGGACGGGAAAAACATCGAAAAAAAACATTAAAGCTATACAAGAACAAAACGTAAAACGAAAGAAAAATTCACCTCTACCCTGCTGGACTTTATTTAAATGCGAGTTTTTTCTTTTTCACTTTGTTTTTATATAGTTTTTATGATTTTTTTTTTCATGCTTTCCTGGTCCATGGTTTTATAAGTTGGTTTAAACATTATAAATACTTTCTTTAAATTTGTTTTAAAATTTTAAATAAGTTGAGATGGAAAAAATCACGAAAATTCCGAACTGTGCTGAAGTAAATTCTTAATTATCGTGAAATGAAAAACCTTAAGGAAATAGCAGCCCCATTGTCAATACCAGGTTTCTCGTAAACTGAGAGGGGCAAATAGATGTCAATTGTACTTTACAGGATGATTTAGAGAAATCTGTTGTCAAAAACAGATTTCCTGCAAACCGTAAGGGCCAAATAAATAAGTTGATTTGGGTGTCAGTTCCGCTTTGTCACATTTTTAGAGTAATCATTATTTTTAACTGCTTTCCTTTGAGTCTGTTTGTCACCTCCTGAACCGGAGCTTTTAATAAGTCTCTTTAATACAAAAGAAAAAGTCCTCTTTAATATTAAATACAAAACGAAGATCCTCTGTACCTTGTCGTTATTGTTCTTGAAGAATGATAATGGTTGAAGAAAAAAAAATACAAATAAACTTTAGATATGAAGGACTAAACCTCAAAAAGAGAACTGTGCCTTGGGAAGGGGATACACACACACACACACACACACACACACACACACACACACACACACACACACACACACACACACACACACACACACACACACACACACACACACACACACACACACACACACACACACACACACACACACACACACACACACACACACACACACACACACACACACACACACACACACACACACACACACACACACACACACACACACACACACACACACACACACACACACACACACACACACACACACACACACACACACACACACACACACACACACACTTTTAACTTTTAGTTCATTGTTCATTATAATTTTTTTTTTGCTCTGCTCAATACATAGCTTCGCTCTTTACTTTTTTCTAAAAAACTTGCTGTTTAATTTAATGTCTGTTCGTTTTTAATTTATTTTTGTAAAAATGAAAAATAAAAAATAGAGAATACAAAATTTAACGTCTCTAAGATAATGATAATTTGGGATTTGGTTCGAAGGCCCTAATTAAATTAGTGATTAATGTCGACCTCTCAGTAAGGGACTAAATTAAAAAAATATTAAATCTGAATCTATGCAAAAAGCAAATTTCTGATTATACATTTTTTATTTAGTTGCATTGTAAGCAAAAGGTAATTAAAAAAAGAATATTTTAGTATTTTTTCAAGTTTATATTTGGGGACGCTTTTACTCCTAGAGGCTTTTCAACATTTCTTTTGTCACTGTATTGTCACAGCCATCAAATATTCTACAGATTAACATCTAACTTAATTCCTAATCAGTCCAGGTAGAGCTATATTGTGTTTGAATGGTCACTATAAGAAAATTAAATAAAAAAAAAACAAGTTTTTTAAATGAAAGTAAGGAGCGACATTAAAACTTAAAACGAACAGAAATTACTCAGTATATGAAAGGGGCTTTTCCTTCTCAACGCCCCGCTCTTTACGCTAAAGTTTGACTCTTTCTCTTAACTCTACATTTTAAAACAGTAAAAAACTTTAGCGTAAAGAGCGGGGCGTTGAGAAGGAAAAGCCCCTTTCATATACGGAGTAATTTCTGTTCGTTTTAAGTTTTAATGTCACTCCTTACTTTCATTTAAAAAACTTGTTTTTTTTATTTAATTTCTGAACTTTTTGAATCAATGTATGTTTTGATTTTGGCTCTCCGCAGAGGAATAATTAAAATGAAATTTGTATATTTATTTTTTTTTGCTAAATGGCTTTCTCATAATTTTGATCGAATGATTTGAGAAAAAAAGAGTGGGGGAGGAAGCCTAGTTGCCCTCCGATTTTCGGTTAATTAAAAAGGCAACTAGAACTTTTAATTTTTTACGAATCTTTTTATAAGTAAAATATATACGTAACTTATAAATTAGCTTCCGTAAAGAAATTTTGTATTCTCATGTTTTTTACATATATGGGGGGGTTCACCCCCTCGTCAGTACCTCGCTCTTTACACTAAACCTTAAATTTTGTCCCAATTCATTAAGAATGACCCCTGAATCACAAAAGCCGCAGAATAAATAGTTGAAATTACTAAAAATACTTTAGCGTAAAGAGCGAGGTATTAGGAGGAGGTGAGCCCCTCATATGGGTAATAATTTCTGTTCGTTTTAAGTTTTAATGCTGCTACTTACTTCCAGCGTGAAAAAAAACTTTTCCATATTTATTTTTTCATTGTTTTTTTAAGTAATGCTAGTAAATCCGGCGCTCCCTTCATGGAAATTTTCTTCCCCCATGACAAATTCCTCGATGGAAAGTTCCCCCAGCATATCCCCCTCTTCTCAACCCCTGCCTCCAACCAAAAAATCCTCCTGAAAACGCCTGTACACTTCCCAATAACCATTACTATATGTAAGCACTGGTCAAAGTTTTGAACTTGTAACCCCTCCCACAGGGACTGTGGGGGAGTAAGTCGTCCCCAAAGACATAGTTATAAGGTTTTTCGACTACGCTGAATAAAATGACTATCTCAGAATTTTGATCCGTTGACTTTGGGAAAATAATTAGAGTGGGAGGGGGCCTAGGTGCCCTCCAATTTTTTGGTCACTTAAAAAGGGCACTAGAACTTTTCATTTCCGTTAGAATGAGCCCTCTCGCAACATTCTAGGACAACTGGGTCGATACGATCACCCCTGGGAAAAAAAACAACAAAAAAACAAAAAACAAATAAACACGCATCCGTGATCTGCCTTCTGGCAAAAAATATAAAATTCCATATTTTTGTAGATAGGAACTTGAAACTTCTACAGTAGGGTTCTCTGGTACGCTGAATCTAATTATGTTATTTTCGTTAACATTCTATGACTTTTAGGGGGTGTTTCCCCCTATTTTCTAAAATAACACAAATTTTCTCAGGCTCGTAACTTTTGATGGGTGTAATTAAACTTGATGAAACTTATATATTTAAAATCAGCATTAAAATGCGATTCTTTTGATGTAGCTATTGGTACCAAAATTCCATTTTTTAGAGTTTTGGTTACTATTGAGCCGGGTCGCTCCTTACTACAGTTCGTTACCACGAACTGTTTGATTGGGTGTCAAAACATTACAAATTCTGTCTTCTTTGAAAAAAACAAAACAAAATAAACAAAAAAATTAACATTATAGTTTACTACTCTTTGCATAAAACTTGCAGAATAATCAAAATCATCTTTAAGATAAAAAGAAACAGCAGATTAATAGGTATTTTTAAACCCTTCTAAATCCAACATAAGATACTAGATAACATTATTAATTAGAATGAATAAATTGAAACTTAACCTGCTTTCAATAAGAATTGAAATTTGAATTCGCCAGTAATTTTCACATCGCAATACTTTTGTTAAAATCTATTCAAAATGCCAAGAAGAAAATGGTCATCCATCATTCACTCCATATTTTTCTCCATCCATATCCAAGTCCTCTATATCTCTTTGCCAAAAATGTATTAAAAACACAAAAAAAATCTAGACGATATAAATTATGAGTGTTGTTAAGCTAAATGTGCGTCGGAACAAAATAGTGTTTTTAATTCAAGCATTGGAAATTCTTTACTTTGGTAAAAAAATTCCTTATTTCAAGCTTAATGTCACTATTTCTAATAATATCGAAAATAAAAAAAGATCATAACCGAGATTGTAAGGGCTTTTAGGTTATGAGGCAAGGGTAAGGGCATGATTAAAAGAGATTATGAGGGCTGTGGGGGTCACATCTTAAAAGACATTATTACTGGCCTTTAAACTATGCTAAATAGAATGTCGATCAACAAAATTTGATTGGATGTGTTTAAGGAATTGGTGGGCGTGGGAGGGGGACTGGCTACCCTCGAATCACTTTTGAATCTTAAAAAAGGCACTAAAACTTTGAATTTCCAATCCAATCAATTTTGTTTTCCAAACATATTGCTGATACGCCCTTTTGACAATATGTATGCGCATACTGTTTTCTGATTTAGTTCAATTTTCCTCTCAACATTTCCCCAAGAAGCAGTAGTTTTAGTGCTAGCTGTAGTAGCAGCAGTACTAGTGGCTTACAAGCATTAACTTTTGGTCAATTGATCTTTTCGTTTAAGTATTCATTGAAAGTTCCAACTTGTACCCTGATGCATTTCCTGGTAACGCCATTTTGACAATTTGCATACACCTAATGTGTTTTGAATTAGATCGAATCTTCCTCTCTATAGTCTCTCAAATTTTCACTTTCATACCCATAGTATTACTAGATTACTAGTATCCAAGCAGTAGTGGGAGTAATAAGGGGCATTAGCAGTAGTATTAGTTGTAGCATTAGTACTGTTGTATTATTATCATTATTATTATTATTATTATTAGTAGTAGTAGTAGTAGTAGTAGTAGTAGTAGTAGTAGTAGTAGTAGTAGTAGTAGTAGTAGTAGTAGTAGTAGTAGTAGTAGTAGTAGTAGTAGTAGTAGTAGTAGTAGTAGCAGTAGGAGTAGTATTAATAGTAGTAGCTGTAACGGCAGTATTAATGGGAATAGTAGCACTATTAAGTTGGCCTTGTGACCGGTTAGAACATTCTCCTCATAACGCCTCGGAATTTTCAGCTTGTTATGATGAGTCGCTCCAAGGATATTACGGATACTTCCTTTTGTCAATCTGTATTAGTTCAACTTTCTCCTCAGCATTTCCTCAAGTTCACTTCAATATCCTCAGCCTTTTAGTATTCGCTACAGAAGCAGTTTTTGCAGTGGTAGTAGTGAAAGTGGTAGTAGTAATAGTAGTAGTAGTAGCATTTGTAGTAGTAGCAGTAACACCAGTTGTAGTAGTAGTAGTACTAGTAGTAGTAGCAGTAATTGTAGTAGAAGTAGTAGTAGCAGTAATAGTAAAAGTAGTAGCAGTAGTAGTAGCGTGCAAGTATCGCCTTTGGGTCAATTGATCTTCCCCTTTTAGCTTTCCCTGAGAGTTCCAAATTAATGCTCTTATTCAATCCTGAGATACTTTTTTTCAACAATCTGCATGCAAATAGCGTTGTTTGACTAGTTCAAATTTCTCCTCTATATTCTCTCAAAATTTCACTTATGATATTGCGCTGCACTGCCTATGATATTGCTTATACGCCCTTTCGACAACCTGCATGAATATGGTTTGTTCGTTTAATTGGAACTCCCCCAAAACGTTCCCTAAAAGTTTCACCAGCGCCCTTAGCGTTATTAGCAACCGTAGTAGTTGCATTAATAATATGCACATAATGCCTCCTGGTTAGTTCAATATGCCCCACAACATACTCCGAAAGGTCTTACTTAATAATATAAGCCGTTCCTGAGATATTGCAGTTGCACCCATCTGAAAAACTACATGCTCATCATTCGTTCTGGTTTAATTCCACGTCCGCCTACACATTCATTGAAAACTTCACTTTAATACCCTCAGCATGCGTAGTAGCAAGAGTTGTAGTAGTAGCAGTAACATTAGCAATAGTATACACATAGAACCTTTGGTTTTCTCTAACACTCCCCTCCCCCCGGCACACTTTGAAATTTTAAACTTAAATATCAAAACAGTCCTTAACTCCTTGCTGATACGTCATTTGACAACCTGTATGCGTATAGAGTGTTTTCCTCTAGTTTTGCACTATTTCAATACTCCCCGAAATTTCCGCCTCATTTCGCTTTAAAAGCAGTAATAGTAGTACCAGTAAAATTAGTTAAGTAGCATTAATAAGCAGTAGAATGAATAGTACTAGCCTTGGCTTTAGTAGGAGTAGTAGTAGTAGCAGCAGTAATAGAAGTAGCGGTAGCACTAGAAGCAGTAGAAGTAGTAGTGGTAGTATTAGTAGTAGTAGAAGTATTGTTATTATGATGCAAATATTGTCTTTTGATTAGTTCAACATCCCCTACAGCAAGCCCTGTAAGCTTATTCTTCACACACCAAACCCTTCATAATATATTGATATTGCTGATACATCCTTTTGAGAACCTATATACAGACGGTTTGTTGTAATTCAGCTCAACTTCTACCTCTATATTTCCTGAAAATTTCACCTTCATACCCTTGGGCACAGTTGTAAAAGTAGTCACAATTGTATTACTAGTAGAACTAGTAGTACCAGTTCTATGACTAGTAGTAATAGCATTAATAGCACTAGTATCAATAGCCGCAGCAGTATTAACATATGCATTTTGGTCAGTTGAATATCCCTCTTATCAAACCCTAGAAGTTTCAACCTCATACAATTAGCCGTCGCTATGACATTGCCAACATGCCCTTTTGATATCCTGCATATTCATAGTTTTAATTTAGGTCCACTTCCCCTTCAGCATTTCCTGCAATTTTCATCTTAATACTATTAGCCTTACAAGTAGTTGCAATAGAAGCAGTAGTTGGATTAGTAGTAGTAGCAGTAGCAGTAGTAGCAGTAGTAGTAGTAGTAAAAGTAGTAGTAGTATCAATAGTACCAGTAATTGAAGTAGTAGTAGTAGTAGCAATAGCAGCAGTAGTAGTAGTAGTTGTAGTAGTAGTAGCAGTAGTAATAGTAGTAGTAGTAGTAGTAGTAGTAGTAAAAGTAACAGTGGTAGTAACATTAGCAGTAGCGTGCACATATTGCCTTTTTGTCAATTGATCTTCCGCTTAAGCAGTCCCTGAAAGTTCCAAAGTAATACCCTAGTCGACTTTGAGATACACCCTTTTGACAATCTGCATGCAAAGAGTGTGTTTTGATTTAGTTGAAATTTTCCGTCAATATTCTCTCAAAATTTGACCTTCACACGCTTAGCCTTAACGGTGCAATTATCATAGTAACAGTGGCACTAGTAGGACAAGTAGTAACAGAAAAATGTTGTATTAGTGTTAGCAGCAGCAGCAATAATTGCAGTAGTAGCTTGTACATGTTGTCTTTTTGTCAGTCGAACGTTCTCCTCAT
Organism: Artemia franciscana; assembly: GCF_032884065.1. Classification (NCBI taxonomy): domain Eukaryota; kingdom Metazoa; phylum Arthropoda; class Branchiopoda; order Anostraca; family Artemiidae; genus Artemia; species Artemia franciscana. Next base: position 28,943,735 of record NC_088881.1, read on the forward strand.
AAAGACCTGGAAGTTTCATCTTGATACGGTAAGCCGTTCTGAAAATATTGCTGATACGCCCTTTCGACCTCTATTTAGCGCCCTTTTCATCTTGATACTCATAGTCCTACAAGTCCTTGAAATAGAAATAGTAGTAGCAGTAGTAGTAGTAGTAATAGTATTAGTAGTAGTAGTAGCAGTAAAAGTAGTGGTAGTAGTAGGAAAAGCGACAGCGGTATTAGTAGTAGCATGCACATATTGCCATTAAGTCCAATTGATCTTTCCCTTTAAGCATTCTCTGAAAGTTCCAATTTAATACCCAAATCCATTCTTGAGATAAACCCTTTTGACAATCTGCATGTACATAGTGTGTTTCGATTTAGTTGAATTTTTCGTTGAATATTCTGTCCAATTTTTATCTTCTTACGCTTAGCCTTAATAATACTAGCATCATGATGTTAGTTATAGCAGTAATAGCAGTAGTATTTTTGTATTTGTTGTAGTAGTAACAGTAGTAACAGCAGTGTTAAAAGCAGTATTAGCATGTGCATGTTGCCTTTCGTTCAGCTGAACATCTGGCCTCATGCTGCCCCGGAAGTTTAAATACACCCTTTGACAATCTGTATGCATGTTGTATTATTATTTTTATTTACTCCAGCTTTCCCCTCAGCATTTGCTCATATGTTCATTTCAATATCCTCCGGCTTGGTAGTATTCGCTAAAGAAGCAGTAGTTTTAATTTTAGTAGTAGTAGTAGATGTAGTAATGGTAGTTGTGGTAGTTGTAGTAGTAGCAGTAGTAGCAGCTGTAGTAGTAGTAGTAGTAGTAGTAGTAGTAGTAGTAGTAGTAGTAGTAGTAGTAGTAGTAGTAGTAGTAGTAGTAGTAGTAGTAGTAGTAGTAGTAGTAGTAGTAGTGGTAGTAGTAGTAGTAGTAGCAGTATAAAAAGATTCCTTTTTGGTCAGTTGATCATCTCCCTTGTTATTTCCTGAAACTTCCAAATTAATATACTCAGTCATTCCTGAGCTACCCCTTTTTGACTACCTGTATGCATTTAACGTGCTTTGATTTAGTTCAAAACTCTCCTCAACATGTTAGCCTCTCTGAGAGGCTCGCATGAATTCCCTTTGTCTTTTTTTGAAAGTATAGGTCAAACTTGTCCACCTCTCTCAATAACATATGCTACATGTAAACAAGAGACAAATTGCGTTGCTCAAAGCCCTTGCCCTCTAGGCTGTAGGGGCTTTGATATCCTCAAAGACATTGTTACCAGACTCTCTCAACTATACTGAAGTAAATGACTATCTTAAAATTTTGATTGGATGAGTTTGGGAAAATGATGGGCGTGGGGGGATGATTGCCTTTCAGTCCCTTTCGAATCTTAAAAAGGGGACTAAAACTTTCAATCAAAACAAAATAGTGTTTTTAATTCAAGCATTGGAAATTCTTTACTTTGGTAAAAAATTCCTTATTTCAAGCTTAATGTCACTATTTCTAATAATATCGAAAATAAAAAAAGATCATAACCAAGATTGTAAGGGCTTTTAGGTTATGAGGCAAGGTAAGGGCAAGATTAAAAGAGATTATGAGGGCTGTGGGGGTCACATCTTAAAAGACATAATTACTGGCCTTTAAACTATGCTAAATAGAATGTCGATCAACAAAATTTGATTGGATGTGTTTAAGGAATTGGTGGGCGTGGGAGGGGGACTGGCTACCCTCGAATCACTTTTGAATCTTAAAAAAGGCACTAGAACTTTGAATTTCCAATCCAATCAATTTTGTTTTCCAAACATATTGCTGATACGCCCTTTTGACAATATGTATGCGCATACTGTTTTCTGATTTAGTTCAATTTTCCTCTCAACATTTCCCCAAGAAGCAGTAGTTTTAGTGCTAGCTGTAGTAGTAGCAGTACTAGCGGCTTACAGGCATTGACTTTTGGTCAATTGATCTTTTGGTTTAAGTATTCATTGAAAGTTCCAACTTGTACCCTGATGCATTTCCTGGTAACGCCATTTTGACAATTTGCATACACCTAATGTGTTTTGAATTAGATCGAATCTTCCCCTCTATAGTCTCTCAAATTTTCACTTTCATACCCATAGTATTACTAGATTACTAGTATCCAAGCAGTAGTGGGAGTAATAAGGGGCAGTAGCAGTAGTATTAGTTGTAGCATTAGTACTGTTGTATTATTATTATTAGTAGTAGTAGTAGTAGTAGTAGTAGTAGTAGTAGTAGTAGTAGTAGTAGTAGTAGTAGTAGTAGTAGTAGTAGTAGTAGTAGTAGAAGTAGTAGTAGTAGTAGTAGTAGCAGTAGTAGTAGTATTAATAGTAGTAGCTGTAACGGCAGTATTAATGGGAATAATAGCACTATTAAGTTGGCCTTGTGACCGGTTAGAACATTCTCCTCATAACGCCTCGGAATTTTCAGCTTGTTATGATGAGTCGCTCCAAGGATATTACGGATACTTCCTTTTGTCAATCTGTATTAGTTCAACTTTCTCCTCAGCATTTCCTCAAGTTCACTTCAATATCCTCAGCCTTTTAGTATTCGCTACAGAAGAAGTTTTTACAGTGGTAGTAGTGAAAATGGTAGTAGTAATAGTAGTAGTAGTAGCATTTGTAGTAGTAGCAGTAACACCAGTTGTAGTAGTAATAGTACTAGTAGTAGTAGCAGTAATTGTAGTAGAAGTAGTAGTAGCAGTAATAGTAAAAGTAGTAGCAGTAGTAGTAGCGTGCAAGTATCGCCTTTGGGTCAATTGATCTTCCCCTTTTAGCTTTCCCTGAGAGTTCCAAATTAATGCTCTTATTCAATCCTGAGATACTTTTTTTCAACAATCTGCATGCAAATAGCGTTGTTTGACTAGTTCAAATTTCTCCTCTATATTCTCTCAAAATTTCACTTATGATATTGTGCTGCACTGCCTATTATGTTGCTTATACGCCCTTTCGACAACCTGCATAAATATGGTTTGTTCGTTTAATTGGAACTCCCCCAAAACTTCCCCTAAAAGTTTCACCAGCGCCCTTAGCGTTATTAGCAACCGTAGTAGTTGCATTAATAATAGGCACTAATGCCTCCTGATTAGGTCAATATCCCCCACAACATACTCTGAAAGGTCTTATTTAATAATATAAGCCGTTCCTGAGATATCGCAGTTGCACCCATCTGAAAAACTACGAGCTCATAATTCCTTCTGGTTTAATTCCACGTCCGCCTACACATTCATTGAAAACTTCACTTTAATACCCTCAGCATGCGTAGTAGCAAGAGTTGTAGTAGTAGCAGTAACATTAGCAATAGTATACACATAGATCCTTTGGTTTTCTCTAACACCCCCCTCCCCCCCTTGGCACGCTTAGAAATTTTACACTTAAATATCAAAACAGTCCCTAACTCCTTGCTGATACGTCATTTGACAACCTGTATGCGAATAGAGTGTTTTCCTTTAGTTTTGCACTATTTCAATACTCCCCGAAATTTTCTGCCTCATTTCGCTTTAAAAGCAGTAATAGTAGTACTAGTAAAATTAGTTAAGTAGGATTAACAAGCAGTAGAATGAATAGTACTAGCCTTGGCTTTAGTAGGAGTAGTAGTAGTAGCAGCAGTAATAGAAGTAGCGGTAGCACTAGAAGCAGTAGAAGTAGTAGTGGTAGTATTAGTAGTAGTAGAAGTATTGTTATTATGATGCAAATATTGTCTTTTGATTAGTTCAACATCCCCTACAGCAAGCCCTGTAAGCTTATTCTTCACACACCAAACCCTTCATAATATATTGATATTGCTGATACATCCTTTTGAGAACCTATATACAGACGGTTTGTTGTAATTCAGCTCAACTTCTACCTCTATATTTCCTGAAAATTTCACCTTCATACCCTTGGGCACAGTTGTAAAAGTAGTCACAATTGTATTACTAGTAGAACTAGTAGTACCAGTTCTATGACTAGTAGTAATAGCATTAATAGCACTAGTATCAATAGCCGCAGCAGTATTAACATATGCATTTTGGTCAGTTGAATATCCCTCTTATCGAACCCTAGAAGTTTCAACCTCATACAATTAGCCGTCGCTATGACATTGCCAACATGCCCTTTTGATATCCTGTATATTCATAGTTTTAATTTAGGTCCACTTCCCCTTCAGCATTTCCTGCAATTTTCATCTTAATACTATTAGCCTTACAAGTAGTTGCAATAGAAGCAGTAGTTGGATTAGTAGTAGTAGCAGTAGCAGTAGTAGCAGTAGTAGTAGTAGTAAAAGTAGTAGTAGTAGCAATAGTACCAGTAATTGAAGTAGTAGTAGTAGTAGCAATAGCAGCAGTAGTAGTAGTAGTTGTAGTAGTAGTAGCAGTAGTAATAGTAGTAGTAGTAGTAGTAGTAGTAGTAGTAGTAGTAGTAGTAGTAAAAGTAACAGTGGTAGTAACATTAGCAGTAGCGTGCACATATTGCCTTTTTGTCAATTGATCTTCCGCTTAAGCAGTCCCTGAAAGTTCCAAAGTAATACCCTAGTCGACTTTGAGATACACCCTTTTGACAATCTGCATGCAAAGAGTGTGTTTTGATTTAGTTGAAATTTTCCGTCAATATTCTCTCAAAATTTGACCTTCACACGCTTAGCCTTAACGGTGCAATTATCATAGTAACAGTGGCACTAGTAGGACAAGTAGTAACAGAAAAATGTTGTATTAGTGTTAGCAGCAGCAGCAATAATAGCAGTAGTAGCTTGTACATGTTGTCTTTTTGTCAGTCGAACGTTCTCCTCATAAAGACCTGGAAGTTTCATCTTGATACGGTAAGCCGTTCTGAAAATATTGCTGATACGCCCTTTCGACCTCTATTTAGCGCCCTTTTAATCTTGATACTCATAGTCCTACAAGTCCTTGAAATAGAAATAGTAGTAGCAGTAGTAGTAGTAGTAATAGTATTAGTAGTAGTAGTAGCAGTAAAAGTAGTGGTAGTAGTAGGAAAAGCGGCAGCGGTATTAGTAGTAGCATGCACATATTGCCATTAAGTCCAATTGATCTTTCCCTTTAAGCATTCTCTGAAAGTTCCAATTTAATACCCAAATCCATTCTTGAGATACACCCTTTTGACAATCTGCATGTACATAGTGTGTTTCGATTTAGTTGAATTTTTCGTTGAATATTCTGTCCAATTTTTATCTTCTTACGCTTAGCCTTAATAATACTAGCATCATGATGTTAGTTATAGCAGTAATAGCAGTAGTATTTTTGTATTTGTTGTAGTAGTAACAGTAGTAACAGCAGTGTTAAAAGCAGTATTAGCATGTGCATGTTGCCTTTCGTTCAGCTGAACATCTGGCCTCATGCTGCCCCGGAAGTTTAAATACACCCTTTGACAATCTGTATGCATGTTGTATTATTATTTTTATTTACTCCAGCTTTCCCCTCAGCATTTGCTCATATGTTCATTTCAATATCCTCCGGCTTGGTAGTACTCGCTAAAGAAGCAGTAGTTTTAATTTTAGTAGTAGTAGTAGATGTAGTAATGGTAGTTGTGGTAGTTGTAGTAGTAGCAGTAGTAGCAGCTGTAGTAGTAGTAGTAGTAGTAGTAGTAGTAGTAGTAGTAGTAGTAGTAGTAGTAGTAGTAGTGGTAGTAGTAGTAGTGGTAGTAGTAGCAGTAGTAGTAGTAGTAGTAGCAGTATAAAAAGATTCCTTTTTGGTCAGTTGATCATCTCCCTTGTTATTTCCTGAAACTTCCAAATTAATATACTCAGTCATTCCTGAGCTACCCCTTTTTGACTACCTGTATGCATTTAACGTGCTTTGATTTAGTTCAAAACTCTCCTCAACATGTTAGCCTCTCTGAGAGGCTCGCATGAATTCCCTTTGTCTTTTTTTGAAAGTAAAGGTCAAGCTTGTCCACCTCTCTCAATAATATATGCTACATGTAAACAAGAGACAAATTGCGTTACTCAAAGCCCTTGCCCTCTAGGCTGTAGGGGATTTGACATCCTCAAAGACATTGTTACCTGACTCTTTCAACTATACTGAAGTAAATGACTATCTTAAAATTTTGATGGGATGAGTTTGGGAAAATGATGGGCGTGGGGGGATGATTGCCTTTCAATCCCTTTTGAATCTTAAAAAGGGGACTAAAACTTTCAATTTTAGATCGTTTTGAAGTTTCTATGGCAGCCCCCTCTATGCGAAGTGCCTTGGTAAAAAAAAACAAACAGAAAAATAACACGCTCTTTACTTAGGCAGCGCTTTTGCACTGCATATGAATATTAAGATGTTTTTAGTCTCAGGTAAATAATCAATGTCTTCTTATTAATATGCAGTAAGGTTTGTTCATAATGACAAAGCTAAACAATTATTATCCAAATTTAATAGATTGATTGAATTCCTAGAATTTATTTTGTGTTAAAGACACTATTGTTACACCTTCTTTGCGTGATTATTTTCAAGCACTTTGCCAAAATGTTGACCTATGAAGCAACCAATTGAGTTATTAGATCCCACATTTCTAACCCCAGCCCATTAGCCTAACTTTCGTAATATCTTCCAATGTTTAAAGAGTACATATGTGATATTTCCCATGTCTCAGAAATCCCCACGATTAGAAATTCTCCCAGAACAGAGCGCATGATCATAATAACAAATGCACCTAGGGACCTCGATTGATCTGATGCAAGCTTTCTGCTTCTTATGGAAGTGACTCCGACTATTGACTTATGGTGCCCTGGCTATAGTCATATTATTATACAATTTTATAGGAGTTGGATAATCAACTGTCAAGGTAAGTAAACATTTTTTTTCTTGTTCGTGACTACCCTGCGATAAAGTAGAGTTAAACAGATGCCCTCTGCCAAATCAATTATCTTTATTTTTCAAGTTGTCCAAAAAAATCCCAAAACAGAGGTTTTTTCAGTTTTGGAAAATGAGAAATAGACGAAGATGCAGAATATCGTTAATATATTTTCCAAAGTCAGTTTTCTTCCAATCTTTGCCCCTTGGTTCTCTGTTGGATGTAAATGCTATGTTTGCAATTCTAATGTGTTCGAATTAAGTTTATGCTGTGGAAAACCGTTGAAATCTAATTCTAACCTTGTAGATTTTAGGTCAGAAAGTATAACAGATAGGTTAAGTCTAAACATGCTATTGAACTTGCCATCCTTGCTGTATCCTTAGATCAAATTTATTCTGTGTAAATACTAGGTTCTGGCGGTATAGACGGAATGCAGTCTATTTGCTAGTACAGTGTCTTAAAGGCAAAAAGGTCCCAGTGGCAAATATTCAATAGATGAACGAAAATAATCGTTAATATTGACAAAAAGTTATTTGATAATTGATCACGGCTACCAGAATAAGCTGGTATTAATAACGAGTTTCAGTTATGATTCTGCTAGGCCTCCAGAAATATTAGTTATAGACACTTTTGTGGCAAATATTATAAATGTTACCCATGAGCTTAATAATTTGAATTTGGTATTAAAAGCCGTACCGAAGAACAAGTTCATTTAATAAGCTATAATAATAAGCAATAAGCTTTAAAAAATTGATTTTGTATTGTCAAAGAACACGCTATAGAATATAATTGGAAAATTTCTGAGAATAGATATCACCCGTAATATCTTTATAATATTTTCAAATATTATTTATAGACGCCTTCGATCAACTACCCTGAAAGTCCCATTTTGGAACCTTTTAGTATTTTAAATATTGAAGCGATTTTGGGGAATGTGTGATATTTTTGTGTAGCAAAGTTTGCATTATTTTATGTCTATTTGAACTTTTCTGGTTATTTATAGCTTTTGTGGACCATCTCTAGGCTAGAGCCCCAGTCATGTAGTTAAAATCGATTATGATCTGTCAAAGGTTATGCTCTGGGACATATGGATTGGTTTGATAAGTGGTGGTCGTGGCGCTAAACCATTTAATGTAACGGCATAAAAAAATTCGTAAATAATCGTAAAGGAAATAGATTGAACAGTAAAATTGATTGATATTTATCAGCACAATAATATGTGCAAAAAATGGAAAAAAGTAAGAAAACTACTGAGGAAACAAAAAATATTTTTTGGCCTATTCTTAACTAATTCGGATGCTGAAATAGTTGATTAAAAGTAGAAAGATGCTATTTTTCATTCATAAATATTGAATCAAACTTTCATAATTTTTTACTAATATAAATTTTAGTTGACTTTTATTTAATGTTCGTTTTTTCAAGCTTATTTAATATAGAGTTTATTGTTTAAAGCTCATCTAGTAAACTTTAATACTAATCAATAAGCTTTTATAAGTTGATTTTTGAATTTCAAAGAAAGTACTAAATAAAATATTAGTAGGCAACATCAGGGAATAGAGACCACCCGAAATATCACAAATAGCACCTATAACACAGTCAAAAATTATTTGTAGACACCCTCAATCAACTACTCTAATACTCCCATGTTTCCAGTTTCTAGTAATTTATTAATTTGTTAATTTATCCATTAAAGTGATCTTGGGGTCATTTAATATTTTTGTGTTGCGATTTTGGCACTTTTTTGCATAATGTATGGAAGCTTCTAGCTTTTATGGCCCATATTTAGGCTCAAAAACTCCAAGAATTTACAAGTGAAATTAAGAACTAAACGTTAATTATTAAGTTTCAAATACAAATAATTCAAAAATCTGAAAATTATTGGTCAGTTCTTGCATAAAATGCTAGTTTTCTGGTTTTCACTTGTGAGGGCATTTTTTTTTTTTTTTTTAATTTGGATAGCTTTAACCCCAACCATACTAGGAAACGAAAATAAAATATATTTTAGTGCAATAATAAAATATGCTCTATTTTTTTATTTTACTGAATCGCATATATAATTTAAAATCTTCATATTGTACAATTATATTATAAATAATGGCTCTTATATAATGACTATCTTTTATTTAAAATAATTACAATATAAATATTTTGATAAATTAAAATCAGACTTAGCACTCTAGATTCATAAATGTAATTTTATCCATTACCAAGATTATTTTCATAAAGCAGGTTTTGTTTTTAAAAAAGTTTTGTTTTCAAAAAAGTCATGCTTTGTTTTGGTTCAGTATGTTTTCAAAAAATCCCAAAACTAAAAATTATTCGTCAGTTCTTGCATAAAATACTGGTTTTCTGGTTTTCACCTTTGAGGGTTTTTTTTTTAATTTTGATAGCTTTAACCCTAACCATACCAGAAAAAAAAATATTTTTTCATGCAATAATTAAAATACGCACTATTTTTGTATTTTACATAGTTATATATATAATTTAAAATATTTATATTGCATAATTATTTTATTAATAGTGTATTTTATACAATAACTATATTTTATTTAAAATAATTACAATATAAATATTCAATCATAATTTTTCCGTCGCCAAGATTATTTTCATAGAGTATGTGTTGTTTAATACTTTTTTAAACCCAACTGGCTAAGCATAACGAGATGAGAAAAAGATATTCGTAAAGAGGAAAAAATCAGAAAGTGAAAGTGAAAAAGAGTGCTAATTTCTTATTGGCTATAAATATCATCATTTTTCTTCTTTACGAATATCTTTTCCTCATGTTTTGTACAGAAATTTATATAATAAAAATTAAAAAAAAGAAAAAAGAACTTTTTTAATGATTTAGCTAAACTGTATAGTTCAGTTTTAGACATAGACTTTAAAAGTCGTAATAGATCTTATCTATCGCCTATGGTTTGTTCATAATTGTTCTTTAGTTTATTTCTCAAAATTGAACTAAATGATTCCATAAAATAGCTCCTAAAACAATTAAGGGTGCTAAAAAAAAAATTCTTGAAGGGACCTAATAAAACAACAATTTTCCTAACTTCCTATATTTCCTAAACTCCTAAGATCAACTTTTTTAAGATTTTACAATCCTGTTTAAACCTAAAAACTCGAGCAAACTAAGTTTACAAAAGTAATTAATTAATTCCACTATTCGATTTCAACTTTAGTTCAAAATAAATATATACTACGAATGATTGCCTTTGAACAAAATATGTCAGGACCAATGTATTTCTTCTTTTTCTTCTCCAGCTTCTGCGTTACAAAAAGAGAATAAAATAGGTGGTTCTAATAGAACCTCTTACTCTAGATATCTAAATGTGACCAGAACCCTTACAACTCATATTTTTTCATGATTTCTAAAGTTCTTTTGTCTGAGATACAAAAAATTAAAAAAAATATTTTTTATAAATCAACGGAAACTGAAAATTTTTTACTTTAGTATACAAAATTATATCAGTGAACTTTTTTAAGCAAGTTCAAGTTCAAGTTCAAGTTCTGTTTATTACTACTACATAATTTCAATATAAAAAGCCAATTTGGCAGAGAGAGGGCTCGAGGCCAAATGGCAGACAATTAAATAAACTGTATGCTATAACTACATCAACATAAAATAATATCATAAATTAACCATAATCCATCCAGGTTCCAGATTCAAACCACCAGACTGAGTTGGGATTTACCGCTACAAACCACACATTTATTATTTTTTTTTTTTTCATTTTACTTTAAAAGCAATTACAAAGCTTAAAAAGAATCTAAACCAGGCAAATTTTGTAAAAAAAAAATTTTAATCTGCGTAAAAACTCGAGCACAGAAAGGTGTATTAGCAAGATGCAACAACTTTCGTGAGTCAAAACATATGATTTTGATCTTATTATGATAATTGCCGTTCAGAAAAGTTCTTTACTGCAAGTATAATCACTAATAATATCCAACTATTAATACTTTTAACCAAAGCATATTCATTTATTTAATCTTTAAAACTATTAACTGAACTATTAAACTATTAAAACTATTAATCTAATAGTTACTATTATTTGAAACATTTTTCTTTATTTATTTTTTATTGAATCTCATTTATATCTTCTAAATTTCCATCGGGCATGACATTAACCTAAATTAATTTCAAAGTTTAGTAATGAAGCTTGGAAACATTTATACATTATTTCGTGTACTATTTGTTATTTCATTAACAAAATAGAAACACGCAAAAGTCCAATTCAAACCGAAAAAGAGTTAAGGGTTTCCAATAAAATGATTTTTAAAAAAGAGCGTTTCTTTTAACCTTTCTTTTCTTAGCAAATAGTTCGAGGGAATAGTTTTATTATTAGACAAGTTGCTCAAAACAAACAACCAAAAATATGATAAAATAATGAAAAAGCACACACGTGGCTACCTGAAAATATTTATCAAACAGTTCGTGGTAACGAACTGTAGTAAGGAGCGACCCGGCTCAATAGTAACCAAAACTCTAAAAAATTGAATTTTGATATCAATAGCTACACCAAAGGAATCGCATTTTAATGCTGATTTTAAATATATAAGTTTTTTTATCAAGTTTAGTCTTACCCATCAAAAGTTACGAGCCTGAGAAAATTTGCCTTATTTAAGAAAATAGTGGGAAACACCCCCTAAAAGTCATAGAATCTTAACGAAAATCACACTATCAGATTCAACGTATCAGAGAACCCTACTGTAGAAGTTTCAAGCTCCTATCTATAAAAATGTGGAATTTTGTATTTTTTGCCAGAAGACAAATCACGGGTGCGTGTTTATTTGTTTTTTTGTTGTTTTTTTCAGGGGTCATCGTATCGACCAACTGGTCCTAGAATGTCGCAAGAGGGCTCATTTTAATGGAAATGAAAAGTTCTAGTGCCCTTTTTAAGTGACCAAAAAAATTGGCGGGCATCTAGGCCCCTCCCACGCTCATTTTTTCTCCAAAGTCAACAGATCAAAATTTTGAGATAGCTGTTTTGTTCAGCATAGTCGAAAACCATGATAAATATGTATTTGGGGATGATTTACTCCCCCACAATCCCTGGGGGAGGGGCTGCAAGTTACAAACTTTGACCAGTGTTTACATATAGTAATGGTTATTTTGGAAGTGTACAGACGTTTTCAGGGGGATTTTATTTTGTTTGGGGGGTGGGGCTGAGGGGAGGGGCTATGTTGGAGGATCTTTTCTTGGAGGAATCTGTCATGAGGGAAGAAAAACTCAAGGAAAAGGGCGCATGATTTTCTAGCATTACTATAAGAAAACAATGAAAAATAAACATGAAAACGTTTTTTTCAAATGAAAGGAAGGAGTAACATTGAAACTTAAAACGAACAGAGATTATTACGCATATGAGGGGTTCTAAAAATACTTTAGCATAAAGAGCGAGGTATTTAGGAGGAGATAAATACCTCGCTTTTTATGCTAAAGTATTTTTAGTAATTTCAGCTATTTATTCTACGGCCTTTCTGATTCAGGGGTCATTCTTAAAGAATTGGGACAAAACTTAAGATTTAGTGTAAAGAGCGAGGTATTAACGAGGATACAAACCCCCTTGTATACATAATAAAAATATAAGATTATGAAAGTTTTTTACGTAAGTTGCTAATTTATAAGTTACATATATTTTTTACTAATAAAAACGTTCGTTAAAAATTAAAAGTTCTAGTTGCCTTTTTAAGCAACCGAAAAATTGGAGGGCAACTAGGCCTCCATCTCCATCCCTTATTTCTCAAAATCGTCTGATCAAAACTAAGAGAAAGCCATTTAGCCAAAAAAAGAATTAATATACAAATTTCATTTTAATAATTTATTACATAAAAAAACTAGTTTTTTTAACTGAAAGTAAGGAGCGACATTAAAACTTAAAACGAACAGAAATTACTCCATATATGAAATGGGTTGTCCCCTCCGCAATCCCTGGCTCTTTACGCTAAAGCTTTGAATTGTTTTAAAAAGCAGAATTGTGGCAAAGAGTCAAACTTTAGCGTAAAGAGCGAGGGATTGCGGAGGGGACAACCCATTTCATATATGGAGTAATTTCTGTTCGTTTTAAGTTTTAATGTCGCTCCTTACTTTCAGTTAAAAAAACTAGTTTTTCTTATGTAATTTCTGAGCGTTTTTGAATTCATGCATGTTTGATTTTGGCTCTCCACACATAAATTATTAAAATGAAATTTGCATATTAATTCCTTTTTTGGCTAAATGGCTTCCTCTTAGTTTTGATCAGACGATTTTGAGAAATAAGGTATGGAGAAGGAGGCCTAGTTGCCATACAATTTTTCGGTTACATAAAAAGGCAACTATAAATTTTAATTTTTAACGAATTTTTTTATTAGTAAAAAATATACGTAACTTAAGAATTGACTTACGTAACAAACTTTTATATTCTTTAATTTTTATTATGTATATGAGGGGGCTTGTACCCTCGTTAATACCTCGTTCTTTACACTAAATCGTAAGTTTTGTCCCAGTTCTTTAAGAATGACCCCTGAATCAGAAAGGTCGTAGAATAGATAATTGAAATTACTAGAAATACTATAGCATAAAGAGCGATGTATTTATCTCCTCCTAAATACCTCGCTCTTTATGCTAAAGTATTTTTAGAACCCCTCATACGCGTAATAATCTCTGTTCGTTCTAAGTTTCAATGCTACTCTTTACTTTCAATTTAAAAAACTTTTCCATCTTTATTTTTTCATTGTTTTCTTTTATAGTAATTTTAGAAAATCCTGCGCCCTTTTCATTGAATTTCTGTTCCCCCATGACATATTTCTCCAAGGAAAGATCCTCCCACATAGCCCCCTCCCCTCAAACCCACCCCCACAACCAAAAAATCCCCTGGAAACGACTGTACACTTCCCAATAACCATTATTAGATGTAAACACTGTTCGAAGTTTGTAACTTGCGGCCCCTCCCCCAGGGACTGTGGGGGAGTAAGTCATTCCCAAAGACATAGTTATTATGGTTTTTGACTATGCAGAACAAAACGGCTATCTCAAAATTTTGATCTGTTGACTTTGGAGAAAAAATGAGCGTGGGAGGGGGCCTAGATGCCCGCCAATTTTTTGGTCACTTAAAAAGGGCACTAGAACTTTTCATTTCCATTAAAATGAGCCCTCTTTCGACATTCTAGGACCAGTTGGTCGATACGGTGACCCCTGGAAAAAAAAACAAAAAAACAAATAAACACGCACCCGTGATTTGTCTTCTGGCAAAAAATTCAAAATTCCACATTTTTGTAGATAGGAGCTTGAAAACTTTGCTATTGGGTTCTCTGATACGCCAGATGCGATGGTGTGATTTTCATTAAGATTATGTGACTTTTAGGGGGTGTGTTCCCCTATTTTCTAAAATAAGGCAAATTTTTTCAGGCTCGTAACTTTTGATGACAAAGACTAAATTTGATGAAACTTATATATTTTAAATCAGTATGAAAATTTGATTCTTTTGATGTATATTTTAGCATCAAAATTCCGTTTTTTAGAGTTTCGTTTACTATTGAGCCGGGTCGCTCCTTACTACAGTTCGTTACCACGAACTGTTTGATGTGCAGAGAGCCAAAACCAAACATACATTAATTCAAAAACGTTCAGAAATTAAATAAAAAAAAACTAATTTTTTAGCTGAAAGTAAGGAGCGACATTAAAACTAAAAACGAACAGAAATTACTCCGTATATAAAATGGGTTGTCCCCTCCACAATCCCTCGCTCTTTACACTAAAGTTTGACTGTTTGCCACAATTCTACTTTTTAAAACAATTAAAAGCTTTAGCGTAAAGAGCGAGGGATTGCGGAGGGGACAACCCATTTTATATACGGAGTAATTTCTGTTCGATTTAAGTTTTAATGTCGCTCCTTACTTTCAGCTAAAAAAATTAGTTTTTTTTTATTTATTTAGTAAATGTTCATTTTTGAAACTTTTAATAAGGCCACTGAATAAACCGTGTAGTGACTGAAAAGTCATTATTTTTTGTAATTTATCATATTTAGGGGGAGAGAGTGGCTTTAACCAAAACGCTACATCTGTTTAAATATTGTGGTATAATACATTTAGTCTTTCGACAATTTATGCTCTTTTTAGAAGATGTAAAAAATTTTCAAGTGAGAAAGACCATGTGGCAGCGCTATGAATATTTTGGCTGGCATGTGTGATTAAACTGAAAGCTCTCTGAAAGTTTCCAAGGCTTGAGTGTCTTTTTAACAAAAGATTAACTTATCTAAATGGCTCTCCAAATATATGACAATTGCAAGTACTCAATTGCATAATCCACTGGTTCGATTATTTTTTTGAGTCAGATTTTTGAGCCTAAAAAGTATATTTCTTATGCAATAAATTTTTAGCGTAGTCGTCTCCTGTAGTCACTTAAAAGGCAAAGGACATCGGTTAGGTGGAAACATTTGCAACTATGAATGCTTTTCAAATTTCTGAAATCGGTCTTTCATTTTTACTGAGAAAGATCTCCATATGTAGATATGCAGTTTATTTTTGTACTAAACAGGTGCCGAATTAACAAAAAGGAATGTAGGGTAAAAATAAGTCAATTAACTAGAAAAATGACACCAAACATCTTAACAAGGTGTGGCTGTCTTTTGAAGGTTTAGTTATCCTCAGGTTTTTCTAATTCAAATTCTTAGGAACAAAAAGCATTACCATATTTAGCAAATTAATTCAGCTCGTCTATTTTAATGCTCAACGTGGCAAAATTTACAAAACACGGGCCTGTCTTAAAAACTTCCTAATTTGAAAAAAAATCCAAAAGAAATATAAAAGCTAATCGAGTTTTTCAAGCATGGACTGACCTATGAAGGGAACATGGGGCAAAAGCTGTCTTTCTATTGATTACCTTTGTCTTTTAGGACGTATTTTATTTTTGTCATTTTAAGTTGTGACTAAATAAAGTATGGCTCTGTTACCGTGAATTTTCAAAATTAGTGAATGTCAACATTATCCAGTGTATGTCCGAAATAGCTTTTTTCTCCTTGGATTTAGTCAACGTTGCCAGTTATTTTTTTCAATTTAATGCAAGGTTTTATGATAACAGGTTAGGTTAGAAGAGATTGGGTTTGGTTAGGTGAAGTTGGGTTAGCTTAGGGTTATAACCCATTTCTGATATTTAGAACCAAATTTAACCTTGCCTATCCTAATCTTTAACTTAACATAATGAAACGTAACCTAACTTTAAATTTTACTATCATCATAGAGTTCGAAATACCTTTACTTCTCCTTGGACTCTGTTAGCGTTGCAAGTCAACTTTTTCAGTTTTATGCAAGGTTTGATGATGACAGGTTAAATTAGGTTAGGTTTTTAACCCATTTCTTAATTCTATAACCTAATTTAAACTAACCCAACTTAACATAATCTTAAATTTTACCATCAAAGATTGGGTAAGACAGAAAAGGCTGATTCGAAAAGTTAATTGAATCCAGGTAGAGAAAAAGGAATTTCGGACTTTCATTGGTGAATGTCGACATTAACCAGATTTTGGACTTTCATAGTAACGGCTCTATCATTTATTTGATGACTTAAAAAATGTTCTCAAGCGATCAAGACAAAATAGAGATAAAATGAAAAAAATAAAATAAAGAAAATGAAACTTCGAAAGAAACATCTAATCTGGCATATTTTTTTTTGTCATAGATAACTTGAAAACTTCATAAAATTCACATAAAAAAACTTATTCATGCCTGATAATATAGACTTGGCTCATTAAATTATTTACATATATATTTGAAATTTATCTACACACATATACAATTATGCTAATTTTTCTAAATTATGCACGAGGAGGTTTTTGTTGACAATTGTCAGCATGTCTTGTAACACTTTGAGGACTCGATCAGCTAAATGTTAAAATCACAGCATAAATATATATACGAATATACATATATTTGCATATATATTTATGCTGTGGTCAAAATGTTACCGTCATGCAACATTACACATCAAAGGTGCAAAAACACGACGCGCTCGGATGAGCTCCAGATGGGAAAAGCCGCACAGAGAACTCAACAGCTTTGTAAGACACTGCATTCCCATTTAGAATGGTCTCCCTAGGGATATTATCCCCTATAAAAATAAAACAGAATAGAAACAACCTTAGGGAGAATGTACCTAAACCTCTTTAGGGTGGGCTCTAAGGCAAGTCAGGCTCTAGGCTTTTTGCTGCCTCGGTCCATAAATTTGGTCATAAGAACCAAATAAAACCAAGAACCAAGGGCTCTAACGCAAATCAGGCTCTAGGCTTTTTGTTACCTTGGTCCATAAATTTGGTCATAAGAAAAAAAAACTGCATAGAAATATTACTGCAGAGAAATATTTACCAAATAGAAATTTTCCAAAAATAGAAAAATTCCAAAAATCTGGTCATAAGAAAAAAAGCTGCAGAGAAATATTTAGAGAAACATTAAGAGAAATATTACTACAGAGAAATATTTCAAGCCCACTATTAAGGTTACAGCGAAAAAGGTTAAGACAGGATTAAGATTTGAAAAGAAATAAAATTCAAGAATAAATTAAATCCAGTTTAAGAATACATTTAAGGAAAAATTAATTCAAGAATGCACTTGAGAGATAAATTAAAGGATAAAAGAATCAAAACGATTACGATTAAGGTAAAAAAAGAAATGATACTTCGATAGTTAGGTCATTTTTTCAGAATGAAGGCTAAGAGGGTGGTATTTTCATACTCCACTATCTTAAATTGTACAGTGGGTTACAAATACATTATTATTATTATTATTATTATTATTATTATTAAAAGACTGTGCTTTTTATAAATCTATCTAAGTTTAACCAAAAGGGAGGATGTCCTCAAGTGGAGGGCAGGAAAAATCCTGAAAAAAACATTTAAACGAAGCTGGAATTACACAAATAGGAGTAAGCAGTAAGCCTCTCAATATAATGGCGTAGAGAATAAGCTTGCACAAGTTGGCCTCAGGTGGCCACCCTGTACGGTAGTAGAAATAGCCTCCCTCAGCGGCATTAGAAGTAGCATGATCATAAAAATACGAAAATAGTATTTAATGTTTTTTTTAAACAAAGCGCCAATAAAATTTTTAAGGAGATAGTCTTTAATATAATAATGTGGCTACCCTGTACAGTAGTAGAAGTAGAATCCCTTAGTGGTAGTTTAAGTGGCAAGGTTATAATATTACCAAAATAGTGTTTAATTTTTTTTAAGTAATGCCTCAATGAAATTTTAAAATTTGTAATCTACTAATGTGGGTCCTTTTTCATGCATAATAAACTAATATTTAAATCACTATCTGTTCATAATAATATTTAAAAATGTTTAGTAATATAACATTATATGAATTATTAACATTTTTGTATTCATATTTGTATGTTCAACTTTGCGTAGTGGTTCCAGAGCTGAAGGTTATTATTGATCCCCGCAACGTTTTTTAAAGTAGCTGTAAGGGTCAGTAGTTTCAAACTATTAGAATACTCTAACAATAAATAAATAACAATTATGTAAATAAAATAATGAATAATTTATTTTAACTAATAATTAGTTAATAAATAAACATTAATTAATAAATAAACAATATAACAAATAAATAAGTACAATAAATAATTCTCAGATAAAATATCAGATATGTATTTTTCAAAAACGACACAAAATGTTATTTTAACATTTTCTTTTCCTTTCAGATAGCGGCCAGAATGCAGGCGGTGCAATCCGCCTTGGCGGTGCGTCGCCAGCGGAACCGCCGCGAAGAACAGAGAAGAGCAAAGGCTCGCCGACTCAGTGGAATGTCTAGTGACATATCAGGATCTCATTTATCTTTAAGATCCCCAAGAGGAAGCATTCAAAGCGATAGATTACAAAATGTTTCCAATGAAGATGACTTTACGAGTAAAGCCATGGGGACAGTAACTATGTTCCATGTAGGAGTCGTTTTTATACTCCTTGGGATTATGCTAATAGTGTCAAGTTTGATGCCGGGGTACGTGACAAAAGATTGGGAAGAACTCTTGGGAACTGGATGCTTTCTTGTATTTGTCGGAGCCGTTTTAACAATATTAAACAGAATAGTAAGTATCAAAGAAGAAGAGGAATTGAACTCCTACGTTTCCAATAAACTAAGTCGCACAAGATCTGATTATCGCTTCTCCAGAGATATTGAGGCACAGAGTCTACGCCCCCCTCGAAGCCCAAGAAATCCAATGACAGTGACAAATCCTATGTTTGAGCAAAACCTATCTCCAGTACAGCCGTCATTGGCAGCTTCGCAGCAAGATCTGAATGGACTAGAAAAAATAGTGGAAGAAACAGAAACTGAACGTACGGAGGATGACTTATCTTCAGTTGATCAAACCATTGATCAAGCAAGTATTTTGACAGAAAGTCAAACAGTGTCTGCTTATGACTTCAATAATTTTGGGACCAGTGACAAACGTGAGCAGTTTGCTGCTACAAGATCTAAATCAACGGCAATGGCAAGAGCCTTATTTTTCAGTTCAATTGATGAGCCTCTAATGAGCTTAAAATAAACTTTATTCATCTTTATCCATACTCATACTTTGGTCACAGAGAAAAAAGGAGATTACTTAAAAAAACTAATGCTGTCGCTCAAAACAACACATTACTCAACTTGCTAATAATTTACTTCATATTGGCTCTGTCTCAAAACTTGACATAGTAACAACATCCAAATATATCAACGGGTAAAAAGGGCAAGCTATTCTGCTACCCTTTCTGATATTATGGCTCTAGCAGTAGCTACACTCTAGTAAAGAGCAAACCTCACCTAGCTATAGCCGAAAGTGGAAAAGCTTACTTTTAAATTAGTTTCTAAATGTAAAAATTGCCATCTGAAGCTGATTTAGGATTAGTAGCTACTATCCATGATAAACTAAAAATTGATGATGAAAAAATTTTACGCCAAAGCAATGATGGGATTGGCTCGAAAATTTACGTCATAAAAACAATCGATGGAAATAGAGTACATTTTTATTAAAAAAATATAGGATAGTACTCTCTTTTTTTTTCTTTGCTTTGATCTTAATTTTACATTCTACTTTCTTATATCCTAGATATGAATATACATTAGAGTGTGTGTCCCGAAGCTGTGATAAAGTTTTATCATTTTTTCAATAGTTTTTTTTTGTGTTGCTTTCTTGGCAACAAAAAAA
This sequence comes from Artemia franciscana, assembly GCF_032884065.1. Classification (NCBI taxonomy): domain Eukaryota; kingdom Metazoa; phylum Arthropoda; class Branchiopoda; order Anostraca; family Artemiidae; genus Artemia; species Artemia franciscana. The sequence continues at coordinate 28,963,640 of NC_088881.1, forward strand.
GCCTTTCAAATTAATGCGTGCGTGCTTTCAGTCTGGCTTTTTCTTGTTTCTACTTTTCTTCTTTCTTTTAATAAAGCGAAACTTATTCAATTTGTACTTCAGTTTCTTAGACAGGATCATTATAGTGGGGTAGCCTAAAGTCTTGAGTCGATAAATTGACACTGCCACATTTCACAAAATTGACAGAATTTTAAACATTTTATAATTTTCTATAATATTTTTTGGTACTTGTGTATTATAGCAAGCACATTGTTGTTCTTGATCTATTGTAAAACCAGTTTCTTTGTGTGCACACGAAGATGATTAGCTTAGCCTGAGCGAGATAAACTACTATGCAGGTATATTTTGATTATATGTTTAATATATGGAGTTGTTTTGGTTGAGTTAGGTATTTAGTATAATGCGTTCTGGGTCGCCTGCTTTCCATAATTCTCTATTGTAGTTCCCATAATTTTGTTACTAAAGTATTATATTTAATCACATTTTAGTGTATTTTATAAGCTAATTATCTACGAGTAAGGTAAAGGTAAAGGATACGGCATTAGACTTTACAGTCCTTACCAGCGGTGCTGATCTCCGTTTCTTGGCCCTTCAGCCAGGAAGTGCAATGGGGGGTTGGGGGCCAGCCATCCTGTGCTTTCGCACACCCTTCCTGTTTTCCTTCCCTAGATTTCTCCAGGTACCCATTTAGAGCTGGGTCGACTCTGGCTAAGCTTACAGGGTCACACCACTGACCCCCGTCCCAAACCGAAGAATTGGGTACACTGGGATTCGAACCCGTGTCCTCTCAGACAAAGGATCCCGAATCCAGCGCACCAACCCACTCGGCCAGGACGGCTTTATCTACGAGTGCACACAGAGAAACCGGTTTTACGACTAATCAAGGACAACAGTGTGGTCACTATAATATACATGTACCTATTTTTTTATATTCTCACCTTATAAAATATTAATTATTAATTTTGTATATAAGAATCTGATCTAATACTTTCTAGTAGACTAAGGGACATGTTTTAACCCCAGACTTTAGCAATTCTCATTCCTAGTACAAATAAGATTTGCTACTCGCTTGTCAAAAAAAAATAAATAAAAAATAGATAAAAAAACATCGTCATTTAACGTTCGGTGGGTTTTAGTATTTTTCAATTTTTTTTTGTACTTTTGTATTTGCACTTTCGCTTCTGTGTCAGGATCATCGCAGTGGTGTAGCCGAAAGGAAGTAGTTAATGATTTGACACTACCTCATTTCATAAAATTTTAAACATTTATATTTTTAAAAATTTAATGCTTAATCTTTTACCTTAGAAAATATCAATTACTAGTTTTCGATATAAAAATCTGATCTAATACCTTCTGGTAGGCAATAGGATATGCTTTACTACCAAACTTTAGCAAATGCTTATTAATACGAACAAAATTTGCTACTCGCTAGTCCAAAAAGTATGGACAACTTACAAGTTAAAACTAGTTCTAGTGTCGGCAAATAAAAAAGAAAATTATCAACACCATTTAGCATTTGGTGGGCTTTAGTATTTTTTCAAAATGTTTTGTACTTTTGCATCTGTACTTACGATTCTGTGGCAGGATCATTACAATGGTGAAGCCCAAAGGAAGTAGACGATGATTTGACACTACCCAATCTCAAAATTTTTTTTATACATTTATATTTTGAATAATGCAATGTTTAATTCTATACGGCATTTCGCCTTCAGTGATTTTTTTATCACTCCTGTGGTGTAATAACTAGGCAAAATTAAAACGACATGACAGTAACGCGACAATAACAAGGCATGGCAGAACTAGAGGAGCAATAAGAGCTCAATCTCAGTCTGGGAAAAAAAAAATCACCAACGCCATTTTGCCTTCAGTAATTTTTTTTGTCATTTCTATGGTATAATAACTCGACAAAATTAAAACGACATGACAGAAACGCGACAATAACAAGGCATGGCAGAACTAGAGGAGCAATAAGCGCTCAATCTCAGTCTCAGAAAAAAAAACAACAGGATTACAAAGTTTTAAAAAAGGCCAAAAAACGCCAGTTTTTTTTTAAGACTAGTACCCGTTTTCACTTTTGTAAGTTAATGCTGTACTTTCCACTAGCCGTTTAAAGATCCAAAAGAGATGAAAGAGTAAGTTGCACAAGAAAGTCAGTTATTCGTTAATAACAGTAGAGATAACGATAGCGATAACGATAGCGATAATGAAAACGAATACGACAGATAACGTTGAAGACCAGGCTGGCGCTCCATCATAGAAATGAGAAACAGTGTAGCTAAATGAGAGACTGTTTAAAGACATTGAATTGTAGACTAAAGGTAATTGAATATACGGCTAAATGTCTAATAGGCGTTCCAGCAAAACAAAACAGTAAAATATAGTAAAAATTCAATTCACGGTAGAAACCCGAAATAAAGTCAATAACACAATCCAATAACACAGTCATCAAGCACTTCGTGATAACGAACTGTAAGGAGCGACCCGACTCACTAGTAACCAATACTCTAAGAAACGGAATTTTTGTAACAATAGTTACATCAAAAGAATTAAATTTTAATGTTGATTTTAAATATATAAGTTTCATTAAGTTTAAACTTACCCATCAAAAGTTAGAAAGCCTGAGAAAATTTGCCTTATTTTAGAAAATAGGGGGAAACACCCCCTTAAAAGTCATAGAATCTTAACGGAAATCTCGTCATCAGATTCAGCGTATCAGAGACCCCTGCAGTGGAAGTTTAAAGCTCCTATCTACAAAAATGTGCAATTTTGCATTTTTTGCCACAAGACAGATCACGGATGTGTATTTATTTGTTTTTTTTTGTTTTTTTTCCCCGAGGGTGATCGTATCGACCCAGTGGTCCTAGAATGTCGTGAGAGGGCTTATTCTAACGGAAATAGAAAGTTCTAGTGCCCTTTTTAAGTGACCAAAAAAATTGGAGGGTACCTAGGCCCACGCTCATTTTTCCCCAAAGTCGTCGGATCAAAATTCTGAGATAGACATTTTATTCAGTATAGTCGAAAAACCTAATAACTATCTCTTTGGGGACGACTTACTCCCCCACGGTCCCCGTGGGAGGGGCAGCAATTTACAAACCTTGACCAGTGTTTACATATAGTAATGGTTATTGGGAAGTGTACAGACGCTTTCAGGGGGATTTTTTTGGCTGAGGGGAGGGTTTAAAGGGAGGGGGTTATGCGGGGGAACTTTCCATGGAATAAATTGTCATGGGGAAAGAAAATTTCCATGAAGGGTGCGCAGGGTTTCTTAGCATGTTTTAATGAACAATGAAAAAATAAATATGAAAAAGTTTTTTCAACTGAAAGTAAGGAATAGCATTAAAACTTAAAACGAATAGAAATTATTACGCATATGGTTTGCCTCCTCCTAATACCTCGCTCCTTATGCCAAAGGAATTTTATTAATTTCAACTATTTTTTTACGGCCTTTGTGACTCAGGGGTCATTCTTAAGGAATTGGGAAAAAATTTAAGCTTTAGTGTAAAGAGCAAGGTACTGACGAGGGGGAACCCCCTCATATACGTGATAAAAACATAGGAATATAGAAGTTCGTTACGTAATTTAATTCGTAAGTTACGTATATTTTTACTAATAAAACGTTCGTGATAAATTAAAAGTTTTAGTTGCCTTTTAAATAACCAAAAAATTGGAGGGTAACTAGGCCTACTCCCTCGCTCCTTTTTTCTCAAAATTGTCCGGTCAAAACTATGAGAAAGCCATAAAAAATAAATTAATATGCGAATATTATTTTAATTATTCATGAGCGGAGAGCCAAAATCAAAACAGGCATTAATTAAAAAACGTTCAGAAATTAAATAAAAAACAAGTTTTTTTTTAACCGAAAGTAAGGAGCGCTATTAAAACTTAAAACGAACAGAAATTACTCCGTATATGAAAGGGGCTGTTCCTTCCTCAACGCCCCGCTCTTTACGCTAATTTTTTTTACTGTTTTAAAAAGTAGAGTTGAGAGAAAGTGTCAAACTTTAGCGTAAAGAGCGAGGCGTTGAGGAGGGTATTCATATACGGAGTAATTTCTGTTCGTTTTAAGTTTTAATGACGCTGCTTACTTTCAGTTAAAAAAAACTTGTTTTTTTCTATTTAATTACTTTAAGGAAGCCTAGCTAGCACTAACAACCGAAGTAATTCATCCAAAAAATCATGTTGGGAATAATTTGTATAAGTCTATTGGAGGTTTTTATTTTTGATTTGTATGTTTTTATTGTAAGTTGAATTTAATCTTTGTCAAACAGTACGTGGTAACGAACTGTAATAAGGAGCGATCCGGCTCAATAGTGACCGAAACTCTAAAAATGGAATTTTGATACCAATAGTTACATCAAAAGAATAGCATTTTAATGCTGATTTTAAATATATAAATTTCATCAAGATCAGTTATACCCGTCAAAAGTTACGAGCCTGAGAAAATTTGCCTTATTTTAGAAAATAGAGGGAAGCATCCCCCTAAAAGTCATACGATTTCTTAACGAAAATCACACCATCAGATTCAGCGTATCAGAGAACCATAACGTAGAAGTTTCAAGCCCCAATCTATAAAAATATGGAATTTCGCATTTTTTGCCAGAAGACAAGTCACGGATGCGTGTTTATTTGTTTTTTCTTCCCAGGGGTGATCGTATCGACTCAGTGGTCCTAGAATGTCGCAAAAGGGCTCATTTTAACGGAATTAAAAGTTCTAGTGCCCTTTTTAAGTGACCGAAAAAATTGGAGGGCACCCTCCATGCTCATTTTTTCCCCAAAGTCACCGGATAAAAATTCTGAGATAGCCATTTCAGCATAGTCGAAAAACCTAATAACTATCTCTTTTGGGACGACTTACTCCCCCGCAGGCCCCTTGGGAGGGGCTGCAAGTTACAAACTTTGACCCGTGTTTACATATAGTAATGGTTACTGGGAAGTGTAGAGACGTTTTCAGGGGGATATATTTTGGTTGTGGGGGGGGGAGAGTTGAGGTGAGGGGTTACGTGGGAGGATCTTTCCATGGAGGAACTTCTCATGTGGAAAGAGACTTTCAATGGAGGGGGCGCAGGATTTTCTAGCATTATTTAAAAAAACAATGAAAAAATAAATATGAAAAGTTTTTTCTACTGAAAGTGACGAGCAGCATTAAAATTGAAAACGAACAGACATTATAACGCATATGAGGGGTTTACCTCCTCGTAATACCTCGCTCTTTACGCTAAAGTATTTTTAGTAATTACAACTGTTTATTCTACGGCCTTTGTGATTCAGGGGCCATTCTTAAGGAATTGGGACAAAATTTAAGCTTTAGTGTAAAGAGCGAGGTATCGACGAGGGGCGAGCCCCCTCATATACACAATAAAAACATACGAATACAGAAGTTCGCTACGTAAGTCAATTCGTAAGTTACGTATATTTTTTACTTATGAAAACGTTCGTAAAAAGTTTAAAGTTAATGCCTTTTTAAGTAATCAAAATTTGTAGGGCAACTAGGCCTCCTCCCTCGCTCCTTTTTTCTCAAAATCTTCCGATCAAAACTATGAAAAAGACATTTAGCCAAAAATATTAATATGCAAATTTCGTTTTAATTATTTATGTGCGTAGAGTCAAGATCAAAACATACAGTAATTCAAAAACATCCAGCAATCAAACAAAAAAAAACAAGTTTTTTTTAAATGAAAGTAAGGAGCGACATTAAAACTTAAAACGAACATAAATTACTCCGTATATGAAAGGGGCTTTTCCTCCTCAATGCCCCTCTCTTTACGCTAAAGTTTTTTACTGTTTTAAAAAGTAGAGTTAAGAGAAAGAGTCAAACTTTAGCGTAAAGAGCGGGACGTTGAGGAGGAAAAGACACTTTCATATACGGAGTAATTTCTTATCGTTGTAAGTTTTAATGTCGCTCCTTACTTTCATTTAAAAAAAACTTGTTTTTGTTTAATTTAAGAAGATTCTATAACTTAAATGATCACCTCTTTTCTTTCATTATAGATGTTTTCAGTTTATGCGGCCACATTGATTAGAATTGATTGGGCGGTCTTTTAGTAGCGCATAGAGCTAGGACAACAGATTCAAACAAGCGACAAAAAAAAATAAAAGCTAATACATACTTTCCCAGTAACCTTAGAAAAAAGATTTAGCCTCTCTCGTTGTGTGCCGGAGATAGAGGTATTTAATTTAAGTATTTTAGGTATTTAATTTAGGTATTAAATACCTAATTTTTAATTAGGCATTAAATTAGGTTTTAATTAGGTATTTAATTTAGGTATTTTATAGAGGTATTAAATTATTAAAATATATGAAGCTTTTTGCTAAACGGAGGAGAATTTATTCAGTTTAGAGTTCAAGCAAGTAGTTGTGGGGCATCAAGCCATGGCTAATTGTAGAAAAAGCCAAGGCAGATAGTCCGATTGAGAGAGGGGCAAATCTAGCATAAGGCCTTATCAGGGTGCTACCTGCTTTGATTGAAATCCACATAACACATGACGTCAGTCGACACACAAACATGACGTCAGTCGACACACACGTCCCAGTCGTCATTTGTGTCCCGGTGTCCCAGTCTGTAATTTCTCTTTGAGTGTCCCGGTCGTCATTTATATTCCCTGTGTCCCGGCCTGTATATACATTCGTTTTTGAATTGGTATATGATGAAATAAATTTTTTGTTTTTTTCTTTTTAGTTTTTTTTTGGTTTTTACCTTTTTTTTAGCTTTTTTAGTTTTTTTCTTTTTTTCTTTTTAGTTTTGTTTTAGTTTTTACCTTTTTAGTTTTTTTTTATTTTTATTTTTAGTTTTTTAGTTTTCTTTTTCTCCTTTATTTTTCAGTTTTTTTCCTTTTTTTAGTTTTTTTTCTTTTCAGTTTTTAGTTTTTTAGTTTTTTAGTTTTTTTGTTAGTTTTTATTTTTTTTTCTTTTTAGTTTTTTTTGTAGTTTTTACCTTCTTTTAGTTTTTTTTGTAGTTTTTATTTTTTTTAGTTTTTTTCTTCGTTAGGTTTTAGTTTTTTACCATTTTTTTGTTTTTTTTTTAGTTTTTTAATTTTTTTTAGTATTTTCTTTTTAGTTTTTTTTGTAGTTTTTACCTTTTTTTGTTTTTTTCTTCTTTTGTATTAATGCTAAAGCCAAGGTTCGAACCTGGAACCTCTCGGACCTAGAACCTGGAACATAACGCTTTACCAACTCAGCTACTTCGGCTTGAATACATTCGTTTTTGAATTGGTATATGATGAAATAATTCAGACATCATATGCTGACAGACAGACAGACACACAAACAAACAACTTATTTTTATATATAGATTTCCTTATAGTTGTGATAGGATCCCTAAAAAGGCTCGAAGTCAGAGCTGGCAACCCTCTACACAGCCTCTATTATATCAAAGGGTCTCACGAACCCAATAAGTTCAAGTTAACTTTTATGCAGCCAAGGGGGACGATTTAACAAGGGGGATGATCAGCTGAATGATGCATTATGCACTTCAGAGATTAGTGACATGAACCTGTGACAACAACATATTATAACATTGGACTTTTTGAAATATAAGCTATCAAAAGAAGATGGCATTTTTCAAACACTTCGTGGTGACGAACTGTAGTAAGGAGCGACCCGGCTCAATAGTAAACGAAACTGTAAAAAAAGGAATTTTGATGCTAAAAGATACATCAAAAGAATCGAATTTTCATGCTGATTTTAAATATACAAGTTTCATCAAATTTAGTCTTTGTCATCAAAAGTAACGAGCCTGAGAAAATTTGCCTTATTTTGGAAAATAGGGGGAAACACCCCCTAAAGGTCATAGGATCTTCACAAAAATTACACCATCACGTTCAGAGTATCAGAGAACCCCATAGCAAATATTTCAAGCTCCTATCTACAAAAATGTGGAATTTCGTATTTTTGCCTGAAGACAGATCACGGGTGCGTGTTTATTTGTTTTTTTTGTTGTTTTTTTTGTTTTTTTTTCTCAGGGGTCATCGTATCGATCAAGTGGTCCTAGAATGTCGCAAGAGGGCTCATTATAGCGGAAATGAAAAGTTCTAGTGCCCTTTTTAAGTGACCAAAAAATTTTTAAGTGACCAAACTCCCACGCTCATTTTTTCCCAAAGTCAACGGATCAAAATTTTGAGATAGCCATTTTGTTCCGCATAGTCGAAAATCATAATAACTATGTCTTTGGGGATGAATTACTCCCCCACAGTCCCTGGGGGAGGGGCTGCAAGTTACAAACTTTGACCAGGGTTTTTTGAGAGCGTGAGAGTGCTCACGCTCTCTTCAGTCTTGCCACTATTCTAGCAGATTCTCACGAATCCGGTGATCCTATAGTGATTGGTGCTTTTGATGTGAGTAGAGCGTTTGATTCGTGGATTCACGCTCAGGCCCTTTTAGCCGCTTACCAGCAAGGTGTAAACCTCCGTGTCACTAGCGTACTGTACGATATGTATTGCCGTTTAAAAGCGCGTATAAAAATAGGTAACCACATTACATCAGTGGTTGTTCCAGTAAAGAAAGGTGTCCGCCAGGGTTCATTATTATCCACAAGTTTGTACAATAACAGTGTTTTAAATGCCCAGGCGTGTGTAAATGTTTCATGTATCTCCAAGAATATAAATGTGTCGCTACTTACATACGCGGACGATCTATTAAATCTAAGTCGGTCTATTAGGGGTCTGCAATCGAATTTCTCGATCCTGCGTGATGAATACCGAAAAATCGGCCTGGCTTTCAATACATCTAAATCTGCAGTTCTTTTTTTCAACGATAGTCTTTCTCAGCCTGAACACCTCCTACTGGGTAGCGAGTCAATTACCGTTTCATCTCATGTCGTGTATCTGGGTTTACCCATAGGCCGTAACCTTAATGAAACTCGTCTACTGCTCGTCAAACACGTCGAGAAAAAACTCCGCACCACGTATGGGTCTATCGTCGCCAGCAGACTCCTCTTATGCCGAAAGTATCTCGCCAATATGTATAACGCTGTCGCACTGCCGCATATTTTATAAATCGCGCCATTTTGGAATTTATTAACTGACACCCAAAAACGCAAGCTCCGGTCCCTTTATTTTAGGTTCGCGAAGTTCCTGCTGCGATGCCCCTTGTGGACGAGATATACTTATATGATTGATAAACATAGGATTGCAGACCCCAGTATCGCGGTAAACCGGTTGATTTCTAATTTCCAGGCAAAATGGAACCACCCCTGGCTTAAACATTTCTACAGTTCTTGATTATGTATTTTTCCATGTTGTGTCTTAAATTTCTCTCCGTTTTTCTTCTCTTTTTTTCTTTTCTTTTATTTGTTTTTTCATTGTACTCCGTTTTGTTCCATGTGAAAAATACGGGTAATAAATATTTTACTTACTTACTTACTTACATACAGTAATGGTTATTGGGAAGTGTACAGACGTTTTCAGGGGGATTTTTTTTTGGTTTGGGGGTGGGGTTGAGGGGAGGGGGCTATGTGGGAGGATCTTTCCTCGGAAGAATATGTCATGGGGGAAGAGAAATTCAATGAAAAGGGGGCGGGATTTTCTAGCATTACGATAAAAAAAATGAAAACAAACAGAGATTATTACGCATATGAGGATTCTAAAAATACTTTAGCATAAAGAGCGAGGTATTTAGGAGGAGATAAATACCTCGCTCTTTATGCTAAAGTATTTTTAGTAATTTCAACTATTTATTCTATGGGCTTTCTGATTTAGGGGTCATTCTTAAAGAATTGGGACACACCTTAAGATTTAGTGTAAAGAGCGAGGTATTAACGAGGGGACAAACTCCCTCATATACATAATAAAAATATAAGATTATGAAAGTTTGTTACGTAAGTTAATTCTTAAGTTACGTATATTTTTACTAATAAAAATGTTCGTTAAAAATTAAAAGTTCTAGTTGCCTTTTTAAGTAACCGAAAAATTGGAGGGCTACTAGGCCTCCTTCCCCACCCCTTATTTCTCAAAATCGTCTGATAAAAACTAAGAGAAATCCATTTAGCCAAAAAAAAAAGAATTAATCTGCAAATTTCATTTTAATAATTTATGTTCGGGGAGCCTAAATCAAACATGCATTAATTCAAAAACGTTCAGAAATTAACTAAAAAACTGTTTTTTTTTTTAACTGAAAGTAAGGAGCGACATTAAACGAACAAAATGAACTTAAAACGAACAAAAATTACTCCGTATATGAAATGGGTTGTCGCCTCCACAATCCCTCGCTCTTTACGCTAAAGTTTGACTCTTTGCCACAATTCTACTTTTAAAAAAATTAATAATTTTAAATCAAAAAAATTAAAAAACAGTTTTTTTTATTTAATTTCAAAAAGAAAAGATACTCGAAACATCTTCGTACATATACAGTTTTTGAAATTTCAGGGGACTGAAACCAAGACCTCCAGCGCACTGGACGAAATTAATTTTTAATTTTAACTTCATGACAGCCCGCTTAAAAGTAAAAGTAACAGAAAAGAATAAAACTAAAAAATTATCATGCACAACATAGGACATTGGACTTTTTGAAATATAAGCTATAAAAAAACTTTTTCGCATGCTGAACAATGGTCTGCGTTACGCAGGTATGGATCTCCTGATTCACTACCTTTGGCCGAGAGTGCAGTGCGTAGTTGGGGGTAAATCCTCCGAAGCTTCAAGGGGCTTACCTCAACATTTCACCTGGTACCCATTTAGAGCTGGCTAGACTCTAGCTGAGCTTACAGAGTCACCACCATTGGACCCTGTCCTAAACCAAACAATCAGCGACACCAGGACTCGAACACTTGCCCGCAGGATTTCAAGTCTGGAACGCTAACATTTTTCAAAAAAAGAAATTCCAAACAGCTTAGCGTACTTTCAAGAGCCTGAAATCTTTTGCATGTGCTTTAATAGGGGAGGGCGATTTAAAATCGTAACAGCAGAAAGACTAGGCATAATAACCAAGAAATAACTGTATTAATTAATCAATTCAACTGACATATGCGGAAGTGCCCTAGTACTGCCTATACGTATACTACCAATATCCAAATTTTGAGGAGGAATCGTTGGAAAAATCGTGCTATATGGCACCCACTCTTATAAACTTTCCTGTGTTTGTCTCCCTTTTCTTGCACGAAGACCAGGTGTTTTCTACCTCGCATAGCACCTGATATTAAGATTTTACTAGATAATTTGTATAGCTGTAAGCTCCGCAGACCCAAAAGCTGAACTCCCATCTTTGTGCAGATAATGCATATGATATTGACTACAAAAAAGGCCGCCAAACCAAATGATAAAAATAATTGGTAATTAAGTTCTAAGAATCTCTCTTCCTCCTCCCCTTACCACAAAAGTCTAAAGTCTCTTTCGTCATTTCCGATCTAATAAAAATTACATGTGTCTTGAATAGTTCTTGAAAAAAAAAAAAAAAAATAAACTGAATGTTTTATATACAATGATATTAATTAGTGAAAACTTATCAATTCAAGATTTTTTCAATGTATTTCTTAAGTTTATTTTTTAATATTGTAAATATATAGGAAAACATGTGTAACATATGTATTTTTCAGTAAAGTATACAAAAAGTGACACAAAGGGCTTTAGGCCTTTACGAGTAGGAGAAAAGGAAAGGGCTAAACTCCTGTTGGTTTGGATTTTCATTCGCTTTAGGCTCGCCATAACATGTCATATAGATGTTATGTATATGTATATGCTACATATACATAGAGGAACATGTAAATGTTACCGTGAACGCCCGAAATCGGGTTAATGTCGACGTTCACCGGTGAATGTTCGAAATTCCCTTTTCTCTGCTTGGATGCAACCAGCTTTGGGAGTCAGCTTCTTAAGTCTTTTGCAAGCTATTAGATAAAAAAAAGTTTTTTTTTCAAACGAAAGTAAGGAGCAACATTAAAACTTAAAGCGAACAGAAATTTGTCCTTTTTGGTTATATAATAGACACAATAGAATTTTAATCGCGAATGACGCGAACATGAGACAAGAAACTGGTCAAGCAACTTCTTTTTACCGTATAATTAGCTTTGGCTACAAATGAATTGTAGCTATATTATTTAAGTATTTAATTGGTATTTTGGATTGGTTAAGCCAAGTTAGATCCCAAACCCCCAACCCCCACCCCCAATGTGCAAATAAACTATTGTATTTTCATCATGTTATGTTTGATTTCTTTAGCTTTAATCGAACTCCACTTCCCGAATGTCTATTATATAACCGATAAGCACTTAGAAATTATTATGTATTTGAGGGGGTTACCCCCTCCTCAGTACCTCGCTCTTTACACTAAAGTTTGACTGTTTGTTCTAGTTATTTAAAAATGACTCCTGATAGTTTAATTAGAATAATAAGTTTTTTACAAATTCGGAAACGCTCTAGCGTAAAGAGCGAGGTACTGAAGTGGAGGAAAACGCCCTCATATATTTATTAATTCCTGTTCGTTTTAAATTCTAATGTTGCTCCTTACTTTCAGTTGGAAAAACTTGTTTTTTTTTTAATTTTATTTCTGATGGTTTTTTAATTCATACTGGAAAATCCAGCTCCCCCTCCCTTGGAAAATTCCTCCCCTACGAAAAGTCCTCCATTGTAAGATCCTTCCACGTAAGCACCCCCACCGGAAAATTTCTCTCCCGAGAATATCTTTATACTTCCCAGTAGCCAATACTATATGTAAGCAATAGCAAGGTTCATAACTTGCAGCCCTTCCCCGGTGGCTTTGGGGGGTCAAGTTATCCTCAAAGACATAGTTAATAGATCTTTCGACCGTGCCGAAGAAAATGACCATCTCGAAATTTTGATCAAGTAATTTTGGATAAAGAAGGGAGGTGGAAGGGGGGTTGCCCTCCTATATTTTCGGTCACTTAAAAATAACACTAGATCTTTTGGTTTCTGAACAACCGAGCCCTCTCTCGATCTTGTAGGGTCGCTGATTCGATACGATCATCCCTGGGAAAACAAGAAAAAAAAACAAAAAGAAAACAAATAAATAAGCATTCGTAATCTTGATTCTGGCAAAAAATTCAAAATTCCACATTTTTCTATATAGGAGTTTGAAACCTGTAAATAAGATTCTCTTATATTCTGAATCTCATGGCGTAATTTTCATGAAGATCATTTGATTTTTAAGGGTGTTTCCCCTCATTTTAAAAAATTAGGCTAATTTTCTCAGGCTCATTAATTTTTATGGGTAACATTAAGCTTCAGGAATTTTACATATTTTGACTAAGCATCAAAATTTGACGTCAATCCTCAAACATCAACTTTCAAAAATATTATATATTCTGAACAAGTATCAAAATTCGATCCTTTTGATGTATCTATTATTATCAAGACTCTGTTTCTCATAGTTTCGGTTATTATTGAACCACATCACTCCATAATTACAATTTGTTATCACGAACTGTTCGATGATGGTAAAATTTAAAGTTAGCTTACATTATATTATGTTGGTTTCGGTTAGGTTAGATTGGGATAGGCAAGGTTAAATTTGCTTCTAAATATCAGAAATGGGTTAAAAACGTAAGTTAACCTAACCTCACCAAACCCAATCTATTCTAACCTAACTTGTCATCATCAAACCTTGCATTAAATTGAAAAAGTTGACTGATAACATTAAGTGATAACATCGAAGGAGAAAAAAAAAAACTATTTCGGACATTCACTGGTGAATGTCGACATTCACCAATTTACGGACATTCACGGTAACTAATATTCAACATAATATTTAGTTGTTTTAAGATTTATTTACTCATTTATATTGGTAAACATTATCTTTATTTCTATGATTCCTTATTTAATTTTGGTTTGTTATGGGTTTCATTTATTCTTTAATAGTAGATTATGGCCGTGTTGAGTTTGAATTACTAATTCACTTTTCTTTGAAAAACTTTTTTTTTTGGAAAGTTGTTTCAATTATTTTTTGTTCGTTTTATTTTTGCAAAACATAATGAATATCTTTCTCCAAATTTTTCATGTCTCCTGCCTGAGGACTGGAAAATCTGATTCTTATTTATTAGCTCTAATTAGTATTATTTAATTAATTTCAACATCTTCCTCAATATTTCCTAAAAGTTCCAACCAAATGCCATTAACTGTTCATAGGATATTGCATATACGCCCATCTGAAAACATATATTCACAGGGTATCTTTTGTTTGAACTCAACATCCCCCTCAACAATATATAAAGGTTCAATTTAATTATCTTAACTGTTTCACCATTACTAAACACCATTTTAACAAGCTGGGTGTGCATAGTATCTTTTGATTTAGTTCAACATCCCATAAAAATTTCAACTAAATACCATTTGCCAGTCAATCCTCATATATTCTGCATGCACACTATTTACAACCTTTTACAACCAACTATTGATGCTCATTGTTATATTTTGGTTACTCAGCATTCCACACAGTTCTGAATGTTTCCACTTAATCTTCTTACCTACAATGGGATGCACATAGGCTAGCTGTATTTTAATTAAGTTTAACACCTCCCTCAGCATTCTCGGAAAGTTTCAACTTAATACCTTTACCTATTCCCGAGATAAAGCAGACAAGCCATTTTGACTACCAGAATGCACATGGTGTCTTTTTATTTATTAAATAAAAAAAACAAGTTCTTTTAAATGAAAGTAAGGAGCGACAATAAAACTTAAAACGAACAGAAATTACTCCGTATATGAAAGGGGCTTTTCCTCCTCAACACCCCACTCTTTACGCTAAAGTTTGAGTCTTTCTATTAACTCTACTTCTTAGAACAGCAAAAAACTTTAGCGTAAAGAGCGGGGCGTTAAGGAGGAAAAGCCCCTTTCATATGCGGAGTAATTTCTGTCCGTTTTAAGTTTTAATGTCGCTCCTTACTTTCATTTAAAAAAACTTGTTTTTTTTAATTTCTGGACGTTTTTTAATTAATACATGTTTTGATCTTGGCTCTCCGCACATAAATAATTAAAACAAAATTTGCATATTAATTTTTTTTTGGATAAATGGCTTTCTCATAGTTTTAATCGGAAGATTTTGAGAAAAAAGAAGAGAGGGAGGAAGCCTAGTTGCCCTTCAATTTTTCGATTACTTAAAAAGGCAACTAGAACTTTTAGTTTTTTACGAATATTTTATCAGTAAAACAAGACGTATTTTACGAATTAACTTACGTAACTTCTATATTCGTATGTTTTTATTGCGTATATGAGGGAGTTAAGCCCTTGTCGATACCTCGCTCTTTACACTAAAGCTTAAATTCTGTCCCAATTCCTTAAGAATGACCCGTGAAGCACAAAGGCCATAGAATAAATAGTTGAAATTACTGAAAATACTTTAGCGTAAAGAGCGAGGTATTACGAGGAGGTAAACCGCTCATATGCGCAATAATTTCTGCTTGTTTTAAGTTTTAATGCTGCTCTTCACTTTCAGTAGAAAAAACTTTTCATATTTATTTTTTCATTGTTTTTTTTTTTAAATATTGCTAAGAAATCCTGCGCCCCTTTCGTTGAAAGTCTCTTCCCCCATGAGAAGTTTTTCCATGGAAAGATCTTCCAACGTACCCCCCCCCCACCTCAACTCTCCCTCCCAAACCAAAAAAACTGAAAACGTCCGTAAACTTCCCAGTAACCATTACTATATGTATTAAATAAAAAAACAAGTTTTTTTAACTGAAAGTAAGGAGCGACATTAAAACTTAAAACGCACAGAAATTACTTCGTATATGAAAGAGGCTGCTTCCTCATCAACGCCCCGCTCTTTACGCTAAAGTTTGACTCTTTCTCTCAATTCTTCTTTTTAAAACAGTATAAAACTTTAGCGTAAAGAGCGGGGCGTTGATGAGGAAGCAGCCTCTTTCATATACGAAGTAATTTCTGTGCGTTTTAAGTTTTAATGTCGCTCCTTACTTTCAGTGAAAAAAAACTTGTTTTTTTTATTTAATTTCTGAACGTTTTTGAATCAATGCATGTTTTGATTCTGGTTCTCCGCAGAGGAATAATCAAAACGAAATTTGTATATATATTTTTTTTTTTTTTTTGGCTAAATGGCTTTCTCATAATTTTGATTGAATGATTTTGAGAAAAAATGAGCGGGGGACGAAGCCTAGTTGCCCTCCAATTTTTTGGTTAATTAAAAAGGCAACTAGAGCTTTTAATTTTTACGACTCTTTTTATTGGTAAAAGATTTACGTAACTTATAAATTAGCTTACGTAAAGAACTTTTGTATTCTCATGTTTTATTACATATATGAGGGGATTCGCCCCATCGTCAGTACCTCGCTCTTTACACTAAAGCTTAAATTTTATCCCAATTCATTAAGAATGACCCCTAAATCACAAAAGCCGTAGAATAAATAGTTGAAATTACTAAAAATATTTTAGCGTAAAGAGCGAGGTATTAGAAGGAGGTGAGCCCCTCATATGGGTAATAATTTCTGTTTGTTTTAAGTTTTATTGCTGTTCCTTACTTCCAGCTGAAAAAGCTTATTCACATTTATTTTTTAATTGTTTTTTTTTTAATAATGCTAGTAAATCCTGCTCTCCCTTCATGGAAATTTTCTTCTCCCATGACAAATTCTCGATGGAAAGTTCCCCCAGCGTATCCCCCTCTTTTCAACCCCTCCCCCAACCAAAAAAATCCTCCTGAAAACGCCTGTATACTTCCCAATAACCATTACTATATGTAAGCACAGGTCAAAGTTTGTAACTTGTTGCCCCTCCCATGGGGACTGTGGGGGAGTAAGTCGTCCCCAAAGACATAGTTATAAAGTTTTTCGACTACGCTGAATAAAATGGCTATCTCAGAATTTTGATCCGTTGACTTTGGGAAAGTAATTAGCGTGGGAGGGGGCCTAGGTGCCCTCCAATTTTTTTGTCACTTAAAAAGGGCACTAGAACTTTTCATTTCCGTTAGAAAGAGTCCTCTTGCAACATTCTAGGACAACTGGGTCGATCCGATCACCCCTGGGAAAAAAAAACAACAAAAAAACAAATAAACAAATAAACACGCATCCGTGATTTGTCTTCTGGTAAAAAATGCAAAATTCCACATTTTTGTTGATAGGAGCTATAAACTTCTACTAGAAACTTCTATAGATAGGAGCTTGGTGTGATTTTCGTTAAGATTGTATGACTTTTAGGGGGTGTTTTCCCCTATTTTCTAAAATGAGGCAAATTTTCTCAGGCTGAAAGGTATATATTTAAATGCAGCATTAAAATTCGATTTTTTTTTATGTAACTATTGGTATCAAAATTCCAAAAAAATTCGTTACCACGAACTATTTGATTTAAACATCATATTTGACATTCCCGGAAGTTTTGACTTTATAATTGGAGCTACATCCAGTAGCAACTGGGATGCATATAGTGTCATATAGTGTCAATCAAGCTTAAAACGAACAAAAACCTCTACAAAAAGTGTCCGGGTTTTTCATCCTCGTCTCGCACTCTTTTAGGGGGTGTTTGTTCCTTTTTAAACCTGTGTTTCAAACAGTTCGTGGTAACGAACTGTAGTAAGGAGCGACCCGGCTCAATAGTAACCAAAACTCTAAAACCTATTACTTCATTGGCGCTTTACTTAAAACTGTATGAGTTTTGAAGAGTCTTGGAAAGTACAAATAAAATCAGACTGAATGTTTGATATATATATAATTCTATTAATTGTTAAAAGATCATCAGTTCAAGACATTTGATTTGTGTTCATGGTGCCCAGTTTAATGAAACACTGTCATCAGGGGTAATTTCCCAATTAGTTTCAAACTGATTTAACAAGATTAATGTTATACTCTTCTCCAAGGGTTCGGTAAAGGCATGCTCAGAACGTACTGTGCCCGTTTGGACAATAATCATATCTTGACTACTGGATAAATCTAATACAATGATACCATCAGTTTTTGCAAACACTTTTTCGGTTATACCGTTTCAAATAGTTGTGAATCTCGATCTAGGAATTATATTGTCAATTCTGCCATTTATGTAAACACCAATTTGTCTAAACAAATTTTTAGTACACAATTTTCATAGGAAAATCCATCGTCTGAACTTGATTTTTCAATGGTAGATTTTTTGCTATGACATGCAAATCTATAAATGTGGAAATCAAATCTATGAAATAGTCTTCATTGGAATAAATCTGAAAATGAACGTTTTCAGAAAACAGTTGTTGCGGGTAAAACTGTTCTTAATAACCATGATTTGCACTCACTTCAACATTGTCTGCATTGAAAAGATTTAGAGATGATGTGACTTAGGGATGAAATTCTGTAGGTGGTAAATATATCTTTTCTTGGAAAAAAAAATCCTTTTTTTGATCGAACAATTTTTACTCTTGGTTTCTTTTTCTTCTTTGACAAGAGCGATGTTGTACGCTTCTAACCGGAGTTGAGATTGATGAGTGATGAGGTGTTTTTCGCCCTTTTTAAACCTTTGTTGCTTTGTCGTAATTTCAATCGGTCGTTGAGGGATCGTGAGCTGGACCTGAGATTTTGCTAAATCTTTCTTTAAAATCTGTCCCATAGTCCCATTCGTATGGTGTAGAAGACAGAAAATCCGCGAGAACCCGAGCAGTATATTTTGTAGCCAGAGGTTGTGCAAAGCACTAAACAACTTAGCAAACCAATTGCTGAGACCGTAACCAGACATTGACAAACGACCCCTGTAACAGTTCATTCCATGACCCAATTGTCGTGCTCTAAGAGTTGCAATATAGCAATCAATATCAGGACAAACAAAATTATTTTTACTTTTAGCCACCTCACTGAATGGGTCAAAAATGACACGTAATCATACCCAAATCTTTTGTTATTGCTAGAGAATTGCCCAATTCACTTATTAATGTTAACTCGCGGAGTTCTAAATACGAAGTGTTTACTGGAATATATTGAAGGGATTGTTGTGGTGTTAGTGTTCGTGAGTGGTTTTTGTTCAAGAATACGTAGGAGGGGGAACTGGCAGTATCGACTCGATGTCTCGACAAAGGAGGCATAAAAGATATACAATTGTCTGATGAGGATCCGGGTGGATATTTTGCAAAAATAACACGTTCCATCCCACTGGTGATTTCAGCGCTTCTACCATTGATTATATTTTGCTTAAAACCAAGAACGTCTCTCGGATTTTTGTTGAGAATAACCTTCTCATTGTCAATGGGAGAACTAATGCAGATCTTGCCCTGTTCCATTTAATAGTTAAAGTGGAATGCACCATTTTTAAGAATGGAGATTCTTCTATTGATTGCTTAACACAAATCAGTCATGCTGCCATATTCTTTCTAAGGTAATGTGATGAATAGATATTCATGCGAGTTAATTGGTTCTACCCATTCCTCAGTAACGAATGGTCAATCATATGGTCTAACTTTTATGTCATCTGCAAGATCATTTCTTAGAAGATAATATGTATTTTTAAGAATATAATCAACAAGAGAAACTTCATACCTCCCTTAGAATTTGATGGTGTTAGAGAGTTCTGTCCAAAAATCACTCGTTTTATTCAAATCATCATAGAGGGGGTCAGAGATATTGGACATGAATTTCACATACAAATCATTAGACATTCAGAATGTCTTCAACGGCAAATCAAAATCAGAGTTGCCAGAGAAGAATTAAATGTCAGAGTTGCCAGCAGAGTTCCCAGAGAACAAGCAAATGTCTCTTACCCTTGCGAGTTCAAATCTTTAATATCTCTTCAATTCGAAAAACTACACTGTTTTTAACCTTTTGTAATTCATAATCACAAAAACCGCCAAGAATATCATCATATGCTACATTACGTAGATGATATATTACAGGTTTAGTGTCTAAGACTTTTGACATTTAAAAAATTCAGTGAGCCACCAGTAATTTTTTTCAGAAATATGACTTGTTAGATTGATTCGACTGTATCACCAACATTAAATTTCGTCTTTTTTACTTGCCTCCAATGTCAAGTGTATCATGATCTCCCCGATGAACTTCAAGAGAAATGAGATTGGACAGCAATCGAAGAGGACGTTAATTATAAATCAACATAATTTTATCGAAATCTTGAATAAAAGCAGCAGTATTTTTCAATGTAAAATAACTCGAGATCAAAAGTCGAATTGTTCTTATCAATCGTTCAGCCAATCCAGCCTTTATCGGACTACGAATAGATTACGATATCGGATTAGATTACGATATCGGATTACGATAGAGTATTGTGTTACATTTCAATAAAAACCTTTTTTATGTGTGGAATAACAAATTCATTTCTACGACCTGTTTGAATTTTTCTATAAGAATATTTTATTTCTTAAATTTCCATGAGAAGCAAGTAAAATATACTTGTACGGGTCGTAAATATACTTGTGACAGCCGTAAAATATACAAATATACTTGTGACTTGAATGTTGTCTAGAGTCAAAAGATGTGTTTGCATTATATGCAATTGGAAAAAGGCTTTAGTTTTTCGATAACGATTACCACGAACTCTATGACTTAATGAAAATGGGCTCATTCTGTAAATTAAATAAAAAAGAAGTTTTTTCAATTGAAAGTTCAAATTTTGTTCTCTCAAAGACATAGTTATTAGTTTTTTCGACTATGCTGAACAAAATGGCTACCTCAAAATGTTGATTCGGTGACTATGGAAAAAAAATGAGCTTCTAAGGGGGCCTAGGTGCCCTCTTACTTATCTTGGTCACTTAAAAAGGACACTAGAAATTTTAGTTTTCGTAAGAATGAGCCCTCTCGCAACATTCTAGGACCACTGGGTTGATACAATAATCTCTGAAAAAAAAAACAAATTAACACGCATCCGTCATTTTTCTTCTGGCAAAAAAATACAGAATTCCACATTTTTGCAGATACGAGGTTGAAACATCTGCAGTAGGCTCTCTGACACGCTGAACCTGATGTTATGATTTTCATTAAGGTTCTATGACTTTTAGGGGGTCATTTTCCCTTTTTTCAAAAATAAGGCATATTTTCTCAGGCTCGTAATTTTTGATGAGTAGAACTAAACTTGATGAAGCTTATATATTTAAAATCGGCATAAAAATTTCATCCTTTTGATGTATCTAGTGATATCAAAATTACGAAATACATAAGTAAGCAGGGTTGTGTTTTATCCCCCTTTATATGGATCATTTTATGCATTTCGTCTTAAGGAGCACGGGAAATGCGATGGGAGAACACGGAATCAAATAGGGAGGAAAACGTTCCTAAATTTAAATTAAGATGATGATTTAAGCACTCTAGATGAATATATGAGCAAAATGAATGAACTTTCCGGGGTTTTGCGAGCTCAAGGTGCTAGAATAGGTTTGAAAATTAATGTTAAGAAAACTAAGCTACTAAGGCTTGGAATAAGTGAAGATTAAAAGATGACGTTTGGTAACGAAAAGATTGATCAGGTGGACAGCTTCACTTACCTTGATAGTATAATTAGTGGATTGTTAAATCCTCTAATTAAGGCGGTAGGAGCAGTGAAGATGTTAAAAGAAGAATGGCTGAGGCACAGGGTGTTTTTCTTACAGTTGAAAAAAGTTTAGAAGAATAGGAACACAAATCTGCACACCACGATTAGAATATTGGAAGCTACAGTGACGACATTGGTCAAATATGGTTCTGAAGCATGGGCGGGCACCACGAAAAACGGATGAAGACTTGCTAGATGATTTTCGGAGAAATTGCTTACGGATTATTCTGGGTACTCGGCTGACTGACCTGACTGAGTCACTAAGGCTAGGAATAATTGAAGATGAAAAGGTGACGTTTGGTAGCAAAAAGATTGATCAGGTGGACTTCATCACTTACCTTGGTAGCATAATTAGTGGTTTTGCGAATAAACTTTTAGAAGTTTACAGTACAGAACAGAGTAAGATTTTCTAGATGATTTTCAGAGAAATTGCCTATGGATTATTCTGGGTACCTGGCTGACTGACCGTATTTCAAACAGTAGGCTATACGAAAAGTGTTGTTCAGTCCCAATTTTTAGGGCTATAGAGAGAGAAATTTTGAGATGGCTAGGGCACGTTCTGCGGATGAAGAATGACGGATTACCGAATATTGTCCTTTTTGGCCAACCGTCTATGGTTAAACGGAAAGTAAGTCGCCCGCAGTTGGGGTGAGAGGATGCCACAAATAAAGATTTAAATGAAATGGGAAATTCCTGGGAAAGTGTATAGAGGGAAGATTTGAATAGATTGTTGGAGTTGCTAGTAGTAGTAGTAATAGAAGAAATTGTAGTTGTATTTGAAGTCACGGTCAAAATCCCAGTTGAGTAGCATTCTTAATAATAGTATTCAGAGCCACAAACAGGTTCAGTTGCAGTCATGAGTTGTCAAACTAGTAACACTTGTTGTTGCAAGTTGTCGTAGTCAGAGTTGTTGTTGCATTCGCACTTGCAGTCACAGTCATAGGTTGTTGGGTCGCAGAGAGTCCAAATCAGAAGTATTTGTAGGCGTAAATACTCCCAGTCGCAAGTATTTATGGTCGGAAGTGATCATAGTTGCAATTTATGACAGTTGCAAATAATATCTGTCCCAAGCAGTCGTTTTCAAAGTTACAGTGACAACTTAATATTTTAGTCAGAGCCACAAGTAATCGGAACATCCATTATTCGAAGTCGCAAATAGTTAAAATGGCGAATAGTCAAGGTTACAAGCAGTCTCCTTCGCGGATACAAATTCTTACAGGGACAGTCATAAGTAGTCACACTTACAAGTGGTCAAAAATAGTCATAGTGGCAGCCACTCCTAAGATACTGCAGATATAACCCTTTCGTACCCGTAATGCACGTCAAAGTCATGTTTTTTCAAAATAAAAGTTTCAGAGTTCAAAATTCTCCTCAACATTCCCTGAAAGTAGTAACAAGCATATGTAGCAGTAGTTGCAATGGGCTACAGTCACAATTGCAAGTTGTCACAGTCAGAAGTAGGTACAGTTGCAGTCGCAACCAGTTGCATTTACTACCGCAATAAAATAATAATAATAGCAGCGGCCCTGAAAGTTTCAATACCCTTAATCGTGCCTAATGTATTGCAGATGTGTCTTTTTATCTATTTAAATGTAGATAGTTTCTTTTGATTTAGCTCAATACTTTCCAAAATTTCACCTCAATGTCCTTTGCCTTTTTCAAAATTAAATTTAAAAAAAAACAAGTTTTTTAAATGAAAGTAAGGAGCGACATTAAAACTTAAAACGAACAGAAATTACTCCGTATATGAAAGGGGCTTTTCCTTCTCAACGCCCCGCTCTTTGCGCTAAAGTTTGACTCTTTCTCTTAATTCTACATTTTAAAATAGTAAAAAGCTTTAGCGTATAGAGAAGGGCGTTGAGAAGGAAAAACCCCTTTCATATACGGAGTAATTTCTGTTCGTTTTAAGTTTTAATGTCGCTCCTTACTTTCATGTAAAAAAATTGTTTTTTTTTAATTTAATTTCTGAACGTTTTTGAATCAATACATGTTTTGATTTTGGCTCTCCGCAGAGGAATAATTAAAACGAAATTTGTATATTTTTTTTTTTTTGGCTAAATGGCTTTCTCATAATTTTGATCGAATGATTTTGAGAAAAAAAGAGCGGGGGAGGAAGCCTAGTTGCCCTCCAATTTTCGGTTAATTAAAAAGGCAACTAGAACTTTTAATTTTTTACGAATCTTTTTATAAGTAAAAGATATACGTAACTTATAAATTAGCTTACGTAAAGAACATTTGTATTCTCATGTTTTTATTACGTATATGAGGGGGTTCACCCCCTCGTCAGTACCTCGTTCTTTACACTAAAGCTTAAATTTTATCCAAGTTCATCAAGAATGACCCCTGAATCACAAAAGCCGCAGAATAAATAGTTGAAATGTAAAGAGCGAGGTGTTAGGAAAAGGTGAGCCCCTCATATGGGTAATAATTTCTGTTCCTTTTAAGTTTTAATGCTGCTGCTTACTTCCAGCTGAAAAAAACTTTTTCATGTTTATTTTTTCATTGTGTTTTTTTAAGTAATGCTAGTAAATCCTGCGCTCCCTTCATGGAAATTTTCTTCCCCCATGACAAATTCCTCGATGGAAAGTTCCCCCAGCATATCCCCCTCTCCTCAACCCCTGCCTCCAACCAAAAAATCCTCCTGAAAGCGCCTGTACACTTCCCAATAACCCTTGCTATATGTAAGCACTGGTCAAAGTTTTGAACTTGTACCCCCTCCCACGGGGACTGTGGGGAATTAAGTCGTCCCCAAAGACATAGTAATAAGATTTTTCGACTACGCTGAATAAAATGGCTATCTCAGAGTTTTGATCCGTTGACTTTGAGAAAATAATTAGCGTGGGAGGGGGTCTAGGTGCCCTCCAATTTTTTTGGTCACTTAAAAAGGGCACTAGAACTTTTCATTTCCGCTAGAATAAGCCCTCTCGCAACATTCTAGGACAACTGGGTCGATACGATTACCCCTGAAAAAAAAAAAAGAAAAAAAAAAAAAAAAAAAAAAAAAAAAAAAAAAAAAAAAAAAAAAAAAAAAACACGCATCCGTGATCTGCCTTCTGGCAAAAAAATATAAAATTCCACATTTTTATAGATAGGAGCTTTTATATATCTACAGTAGGGTTCTCTGATACGCTGAATCGTGTGGTGTGATTTTTGTTGAGATTCTATGACTTTTAGGGGGTGTTTCCCCCTATTTTCTAAAATAACGAAAATTTTCTCAGGCTCGTAACTTTTGATGGGTAAGACTAAACTTGATGGAACTTATATATTTAAAATCAGTATTAAAATGCGATTCTTTTGATGTAGCTATTGGTACCAAAATTCCATTTTTTAGAGTTTTGGTTACTATTGAGCCAGGTCGCTCCTTACTACAGTTACTACAGGTCGCTCCTTACTTGACAACCAGAATCAAACATTCCCTATTTCCCAATGATAATTTTTGCATGTACATAATGGACATATTGTATGATTTACATTCCTTGATCCGGGGGCTGTGTGAGCATGTCACCCCGAAGGTATAGCTATTAGAATTTTTAACTATTTTGAATTAAATGGCTCTTTAATAGTAGTAGTAGTATTAATTTATTATCCAAAAGAAATAACAGAGACAAAAGCAATCGGTAGCACACCAAAAGCGTCTCTTGCGAGGGTGTGCTACTAACATAAAAGAACAAAAAATAGAAGAGAAAAAAAAATAATATAAAAAAGGAACAAAAAAAAACAAAAAACCATGAGTTAATCTATAATAAGCAGAAGGGTGAAACCGTGTACCGAGAAAAAAAACTTACATGAATAATTCATACACAATAAAACAACATAATATTATGATCCCGAAGCGAAAAAAAATCCCGAGTTGAAATAAAATATTTCTATGTGAGAAAAATCTAATATTTTTCTATGATTTATTTCTGTTTAATATATGCAGAGAAAAAAGACATTTAGTATCTTTTTTTCAGCTAAAATATCGCAGCCATGTTTGGAGCAATGCAAGCAGTTGCAGTTCGCCAGGAGCGGAGAAAACAAGAGAAGAAAAGAACTGGCAGACCAGCAAAACTACAAATCCAAAATGACGAAGAAGGAACTGGTTCCGTGTACAATCTAGTGGTTGATGACTCACCCCATGATTCTCCCAGACAATCACCGAAGGTCCGAACGTTGAGTCATGACAGCTCCTTACCTCCAACACCAGTTGCGGTAACTTCTCCACAAGCTGTAGTCGGAGCAGTGACATCTACGAATAGTTTCACAAGCTTGCAGATTCAACCAAGTGATACAAGTTTAGACTTTTGCTGTCGTGGATATTTTCCCCTTCTTCATCTTATTATTGTTTCATTTCTTGTTGGTATAACTTTGTTGATTGTTGGGCTGGTGCAGTTTAAGCCAGGGGCTGAATCCAGTGAAAGGAAATTTTCAATTGTTGGAGCTTCAGCTGGGTGTTTACTTGTTGGGTTTCTACTTCTTGGGATAAGACTTTGGAAAGGAAAGAAAAGAGAAAGAAGGGATAGAGCAAAATCAGACACTGAAAGAACGGACGTAGCAAAAATAACTGGTTTTCGAGGTCAATCTGAAGAATCTGATAAATATTAATTTGTCTTATTGAGCCCTCCTCCTGAAAATAAAAATTATTTAGGCTTCCATGTTTTCAGTCGAAGTTGAGATTGAGAAACGAACAACATATTTAAAAACAAGTCAGTTGTTGCAATTCATGACATGTTATGTAAAGTATTTATTTCAGACTGAGTTTTATACTCCAGCTACCTTATATTAGCCAGACAGAATAGATCGATCCATTTCGCTTTTTCAAGCTAAAGATATTTGTCAATGAATTTTTAATTCTAAGATCGATTTGAGACGTTAAGTGGCAGCCTGTTGGCAAAATCATGCAGAGAAACGTGAGATGATTTAAATTACCAGTGATTAAAATACTTCCAGGCGTCTCAGAAAATCGTTGGTAAGAGTTTCAGCATTCCATCCAGTCAGACAGCTTGTAGAATCCCCTCAATAGAGCCATGGAGATCATAGCGTTGTCTGGTGTGAAGGAGCAGCTGTTGGTGATAAACATAGAGTGCGTTTTAAGTTATCTGTTAATCGTCGATAGTATGATTGAAACTTAGACTAGCAGAGACTGCTCATCATTGACATCATTTGACAAGTTTAACTGTGCCCTTGTTTTCATTATCCTATCAAAAGCTGCTACTAACAATTTTACTAACAATCGCAGTTATGCAGACTAACAGAGAATTCTCGGTAATATCTCGGTAAAATATTAGTGAAATTCTCTCACAATTTAGAGTTTTGTTGCAAAAAGTCGTAGATATATTCTAAGCAAAATTAGAAAAAGAACTTACAAATCTTGTCATTTAAGAAATAGATATGAATAAGTTTTCTGTTTTACTGTTTTTATTACATCTTTTGCTTTCTTCAAATCTTGAATCACCACTTTAGATTCTTATTTTTTACAATCAATGATTCCATTTCTTAATTTTTCCTCCCTATTCTATGTTTCCATAAAATTTTCGTTACTCTAGCTATGTGCTATGTGTTAATTGGTACGGATAAAATTGGTAATTTATATTTATTATGTAGTTGTTTAGCATGAATTGAAGTTTCAGTCGCTGCTTCAAATATCTATTTACATTCGAATATCCTTTTTATCCAGTTTATATGTTTTTTGCAAAATTTTGATAATTATTTTTAGTTGGTTTCTTCTCCATGACCTAACGAATGATTGTTAGTGATTATTATTAGCAACGGATGAGACAGACCAAACAGGTCGAAATGGTCAACCGGTTAAAACAAGTGGAAATGGTCAACTATCAAAGGTTTATTGTATAATCGCATAATCAAAATGATGATTGAAGGCCTATTGAATGACCAAAGTTTGGAACAGCAGTCATGCAAAGGCAGGTCTTGCAAAGCAAATACGAAGGCAGGTTATTAGTGGGAACTACTTGGGAATTAATTAATGTCGATAAAAAGCTTTGCAAATCAACTTGTCTCCTTTGCAATTATCTACTTCTGCAACCAAAGAGTTAGGTCAAAATTAGCGAATAGCAGGATCACCTATAAATCTTGCCTTTCTGCCAGGAGGCGAGACTGTAGCCTACTGCCACTCGATCGTTATGCCCGAGTTAAGCCATATTCCCACTTGTTGATAGACAAAGCCAAGACTTATGAATAATATGTGTTTTATTTTATTTAAATGGGACTCTAAAATTGCATGATTGAAATAAAAAAAAAGTTGGTTTGAAGGGTCAACATCAATGCAATGTTTTCTTTAAGCATTCGTTACGTTTAACATAGCTTATTAAAATTCATTTTCATAGGCCCCGAATGGTTTGAAACTGATCATATAGCATAACTTTCAACCAATCAGAAACCGTTTCCACTGGAAATCCTTTGAAATTTAATTGTCAATTAATATTAACTTTCTGAAAATTTCCCAAGGCCCATCATACTGATAAGAAAGCTGCAGGTGAAAAATTATATCGTCAGTCTTTACACTAATAGGTCAGTCGAAAGTTGAGCAATGGTCAACTCAATAAATTACGGACATGATCCAATATAGGCGCTGAATTTTTGCGTAATTTTGATTTGTCTACAAGTGTGACTGCAATGTGGCCCGGGCATTACTTTTAAAGGACACAAAATTATACGACACTTTGCACATTGGACAATCTGTAAGCATATTTATTGGATACATCTTAATTATCACCCGGCGTGCGATAGGGGCGAAAGCAAAAGGTACTTACGTATTATCCCGACCACATTCAAGAAGTCTGATCGGTTTGAACTGCTTTAAACCGTTTTTTTTTTGTATGCACTCTCAGATAATCAGCTTAGCCTGAGAGAGATAAACTACTTTGTATGTATATTTAATTAAAGTTTAATATTTAGAGTTGGCTAGGTTAGGTTAAGCATTCGATATAATGCGTTCTGGGCGGCGTGCTTTCCCTAATTCTCTGTTGTAGTTTCCATAATTATGTTACTAAAGTACTATATTTTCATTATATTTAGGTATATTTCATTATGATTAACCTAACTTCACTTCTTGAGCGTGGTCAGGATAACACGTCAATGCCAAACAAAAATTCGTATTATCCTTAGTTGTCATATACTGTAATCTGTGGAGAAACTCATTATTGTGCAAAATTGCTGCGTTTTCCGTAAAACACAGTACGTCGCAACTGTGGGCTATACTAAGAGCGGAGGTGCTGTTTTGATGCTTTCTGTATCGAGTTCATAGTTCACAATGAACTTTATAAGAATGGTCTGGTCCATTTTGATAAATTTTTTTCCTAAAGGTCATACGAAGGGGAGGAGGATGGTAAAAGGAAACAATGTTTTGACGGAGTACAGCCGAGACGAACTCCTTCAGTCAATTCAACACACAAATCTGGCTCAAAGAAATTATGACCGTCTTAAAGTATTACCCCTTATTGCAAGGAAATTAAAGCATTGGCTACTCTGCTGTAGTAATTCAAAAGGTTTTATGTTACATCTTCTGGTGAACTTAAATTTACTACACCCTTTACTTTACCTCTGATTAATCTCCTCAACAACAGAAGCTCTATCGATTGGCTCAATTCGATCTACCCTGCCTGATTTGGTGTCAAACAAGTTTAGCCACTTCTTTTCCCCCCAAAATGTGTTTTACTCCCTTCTTATAGCCCACGGAAATACCTGAACTATTATATAAGAACTATGAGCCATATGCGTTTGATATGTGTTTGAATAAAAATACTGAAATAAAAACCTTTCACAAACAGCTTTTTCTTAATAAAACTAAAAAAAGTTGAAGGACATTTTTCTCTTTTTCGCTCTTTTATGAAATTGATATTGAGTAAAGTATTGCCATTTGAAATATCACAGCTAAACTGTGACTGAAAATAACCAAAAAACATGAAAAATATTTCCCCTTTTTTGCTCTCTTCTGAAATTTATGTTATGCAACTAGATAACCTTTGAAAAACTGTGGTCAAATTTAACCAAAAACTAAGAGATATTTTTTCACTCTTTTTTGAATTTTTTTATTATCTAATTTACAGCTTTTTGAAATAACTTGCGCGAAATTGTAGCCGAATATAGCCGAAAAACTTAAAATACATTTTTATTTTCTAGTTCTCCTCTGAAATTTATGACGTGTTTCATATTGCCTTTTGAAACAACCTTAGGCAAATTATAGCCGATGCAGCAAAAAAATCTATTGTCTGCTATTTTGCTCTACTCTGAAAATTATGTTATTGAATGTAACGTCTTCTGAAATATCATGGTCAATCTGTTGGTACACATAGCCAAAAAACTAAGAAAACCTTTTTTGGAGATTTTTCAATCTCTGATGAAATTTATGTCATGCAACATCCCATTTTTTGAAACACCATAGTTAAACCACGATTGAACTTGGCTGACAAAACTAAAAAACTTTTTTTTTCCCACTCTCATGTGAAATTTTTGATATGTAGCATGCCACCTTCTGAAATACTATGGTCGAACTTTGCTATAAATTTGAACCGCCATTGCATTCTATGATTAACACGGATTCGGGGACTTAACAACATCGATAAGGCAAATTAAGATGTAAACTTAAATCATGACACGTTTAAAAATACTTGATTTTTATATAGTTGTTGTCAATTTGTATATGATGTCGGTTTTAAGTACCAAGGACGGTAAAATTTCAATCTGGTTGTTTGGGTTGGTTAACTGGAAATTGACACCACAATAAATCTCAAGAAAAATAAGAAACTGAAAAAATGACCTATATATGCAGTTATACAGTTTTGGGAAGTAGCCATAGGTGGTTTAGCGATAGGGACAGAAGGGGCACTTGACCCGGGTGTAGAAATTTTTGGGATTGGAAAATTCCGAACAAACAATTTAACGGTTATAATCATTTTGTAGTCTTGAAATTTTATTAATAAAGTTGAGGGCGCAGTTAATAAATGAAAAAAAAATTATTAAGCTACTAATTAATGAATAAAAAAAATTCAAAATTCAAAAACTAGTAAATAATAATACCTAAAATTATTAATCCTATTCAAATAATATATTAAAATATAAATAATATTGTTTATGTTAGAATTTTAAAAACGAATAGGGTTGTCAAATTTAACTTATTCGTTTGCTTTTTATTTTCATCGTTCAATGTGGCAAAACTGACAAAAATGTGGTAC
The DNA here is from genome assembly GCF_032884065.1 of Artemia franciscana. NCBI lineage: Eukaryota > Metazoa > Arthropoda > Branchiopoda > Anostraca > Artemiidae > Artemia > Artemia franciscana. Next base: position 28,994,190 of record NC_088881.1, read on the forward strand.
CCGAAAAACGCAATAATTTTAAAACAATCCTAAAAAATTTCGGAAAATTGATGGTTACAGGTACGAGAAGACCTAAGATGGGCCCGGGGGCTTCGAACGGTTCTATTTCTATACCCTTGACACTGAACAATTTCCTGATGGAAGGGGAGAAAGTGCTGTTAAACTAAATATATGTGCTAGTTAAATTGGTACTTGCCTTTATATATATTTTCTTCTTCAGACTAGTCTAGTATATTATAAAGATATATATTTTTATACTTTTAGTGCCAAAAATCTAATTGTTCAAAACTCGGCCTAGATTGTTGTAACAATAATTATAAGGATTCTTTGCGTCAGGAGGCTTATACACAAATTCCAATTCCACAGAAGGAATTCCTTATAAGATGATTAAAAGAGGACCCTTCAACTTCTTTATTAGCATTGTCACTAGTAGAAATAAAAAGATTAGAAAATGACTTTTTCCTTTTCGAACAATGATCATATCGAAAATGAACCAATTGAAAGAGCCGAAAAATACAATATCTAAAATGAATAAAATACAAGGTTCTACCTTAGCATTATTCGTGCTATTCACCATATGTACGCTAACGCCTCGAAAAAGAAATCGGAATAACACTGTTCGCCAATTGAAGCAAACAACTTCACCAATTAAAACATAACTTAACTTACACGGTGTTACACGGTACGAGAGCAAAAGATTCTTTCGGTTAGAACAATATTTTTTTGAGATGAGGGCTAAAATCTATAAATGGTGAAAAAATTCATCAGAAAATGAATCACTTGAAAGAGCCGAAAAAATACAATACATAAAATGAAAAAATACAATGTTCCACCTTAGCATTATTCGTGCTATTCGGCAAATTTACTTTAATGCCTCGAAATAAAAAGCTATTTAAATAAAAGGCCTCGAAAGTAATAATACTATTCGCCATTGAGACTAACAAATTCACCAACTAAAACACAGCCTAACTTACACGTTGTTTTTAGCTTCAGCTCTAGTAAGAGGTACGAGAGCAGAAGTTACTTTCGGATAGGACAATTTTTTTTAGGGGGGGGGGCTAAATTTTAAAAATGGCGAAAACTCCTGTATATTTCCCTTAAAATCTATGATAAAGGTAAAAATCTTCAAAATAAGATGACTCTGAACTCAAATCTTACATCATTCCTCCTAGCCCTTATTAATTCTTGACCATCATTGAGGACGATAATTCTCTCGAGTTTTAGAAATTCTTATAACTATAAGAGGTATTATCTTTTCATTTTGTAAGTTGGTTTTATAAGAAGTTATGCCTACTTTATACTATATCTAATAGTATTAGACTACTTTATTTAGTTCCACACACCCTAGATCTTGATCGATATTTTTTTTTTATTTGTTATAATTATCATCCTTAAAATTCTATTACGGAAGGAAATTACTATAACTGTTGTAATTTTATTACTATGAAAATATATAAAATATTTGTATTACGTTTTTATGAAGATATATTGTTTTTATTTTGGTTAATCCTAGGTTATTATTACTAATATTGATTTATATTATTATAATTATTATACAATTCTGTAAATTTTATTGCAAAATGAAATTATTACAAATATTGTAATCTTATTACCATAAAAATAAAAAAAGATATTTGTACCATTATGTTTCACAATAGTGTACTGTTATTTTTTCTTATTAAAAAGTTGATGTTACTTGAAAAAAATTGAGAAAAATCAATTTTTCGAAAAAAATGAGATGGGGGAGAGTACTTGAAACAAAATTGAAAAAGACGACATTATTTAAAACAAATTCAAAAAGTCGGATTTGCTCGAAGAGAGATTTGAAAAATGAAATAAGTTTGACAAGATTTGAAATCGGTTAATTGATGACATTATTTAAAAATATTTAAAAATCAGATTTGCTCGAAGAGAAATTTAAAAACGAAACACGTTCGACAAGATTTGAACTCATTTAATTTCCTTGAAAAAAATTGAAAAAGATGACATTATTTAAAACAAATTCAAAAAATTGGATTTGCTCGAAGAGAGATTTGAAAAACGAAATACGTTTGACAAGATTTGAACTCAGTTAATTTTCTTGAAAAAAATGAAAAAGATGACATTATATAAAGCAAATTCAAAAATTCGGATTTGCACGAAGAGATATTTGAAAAATGAAATAAGTTTGACAAGATTTGAACTCGGTTAATTTCCTTGAAAAAAACTGAAAAAGATGACACTATTTAAAATATATTTAAAAAATCGGATTTGCTCGAAGATCGATTTAAAAACAAAACACGTTCGACAAGATTTGAACGTAGTTAATTTCCTTGAAAAAAATGAAAAAGATGACATTATTTAAAACAAATTCAAAAAATTGGATTTGCTCGAAGAGAGATTTGAAAAACGGAATACGTTTGACAAGATTTGAACTCAGTTAATTTTCTTGAAAAAAATGAAAAAGATGACATTATATAAAGCAAATTCAAAAATTCGGATTTGCACGAAGAGATATTTGAAAAATGAAATAAGTTTGACAAGATTTGAACTCGGTTAATTTCCTTGAAAAAAACTGAAAAAGATGACACTATTTAAAATATATTTAAAAAATCGGATTTGCTCGAAGATCGATTTAAAAACAAAACACGTTCGACAAGATTTGAACGTAGTTAATTTCCTTGAAAAAAATTAAAAAAGATGACATTATTTAAAACAAATTCAAAAAATCGGATTTGCTCGAAGAGAAATTTGGAATACGTTGGACAAGATCTGAAAATCAGTTAATTTCCTTAAAAATAATTGATTCAAAATAAATCTTCAAAAGCTTTATGACAAAAATTGAAAAAAAAAACGGAATGAATCGAATAAAAAACTTGAAAAACAATATACACTACAAAAATTTGAACGTAAGACATTTCTTCAAGAAGATTGAAAAGTTATGAAACCTTTACTGAAACCTTTACTAAAAGGTATTAGATATTTCAATTTCCTTTCAAATGAACCCTTAAAATTCTCTCTATGATGATCCTGTGCTGCACTACTGACGACAGAAAAAGTGCAAGCTAAAGAAGGGAACATATCACTGCTTCCCAGGCAAAAAAGTGATTTTACTTGTTGACATAGATGGAGGTCACCAACTTTTGACATAGGGGGTCTTCGATTATGATGAAGATTTTGCGTCCATCCATCACAAGTTTTGGGCGGTTCAGGCTATTTCTTGAAATTCTCATAACCTTCTTTTCGCAAATAATTAATTAACTTTTATGATTAGAACTAATGAAAATTTACCAGTCGTGAATTATGTTCAAATGGTAACTCACTTGACAATTTTTTAAACATGCTTTAAATTTTCGGCTGCTTTGTTCTGGATCTCTTTTTAATCGAGGTTGTTCAAAGGGACAACTCTTCACAAAAAACGAGCCAGTGCAAGGGTAACACATGCAAAGTTATGTCATCTAAAGCTAAATAAATATTTCTTTATATGGTTTTGCAATCTAACAATATTAGATAATAATGCTACCTCAATGCTAACTAAAATTTACGAGATATATCTTATGAATTTAATTTTCTTTTCCTTAAATCAAATATGGCAAACTAATGATACTTCATACTACAAAGAGCCCTAACAACAATTTATACAATCCATCCTCAATCTCTAAACTCTTTTCCCAAGACCCCTTAATATAGATAACCACATTCCACCTCACCCGGTAAGTATTCCCTGAAATTATATATTGTTTTTACAGTCTAATTTATTGCAACACAATTTTATTGCACAGCCTCATTTTATTCTATATTAATTGTAGCTTAACATAACAAAAGTCCTGGCCCACTTGTCTTACTGTTCGCTCACTTCAATGATTTTTTTTTTCTTTTCGACTCTGATTTTAAATAGTAATCATGCCCTATAGAAGGAAGAAGGCTGGAAAACCTCAGAAGACACCCCCTTCACCAAGTTCCCTGAACCATCCTATCATTTTATTTTTAAATTCATATTTTCTGTAACTGACTGTTGAATAGTAATGAGAAGTAGTAATAGCAGCAAGCACCACTTAGGGCTTTGTGACCTCATACGATCTCATATTAATCATCGTGTTAGACTTACTTAGCCAACATAACCAATAAAACATACACACATCTGCGAAAATGTATAACAAATTTTACTTTACATGTGTCTATTGCAATATTGGTCAAACATTTATAAATAACAGGCTGGGAATCCTTAAACATCAGCTTTTAGAAAGTAAATACCCTTTAGAAAACCTTTACTTACCCTATTTTGACTTTGATCTTGTATACTACCCCACCTAGGGTAGCTCAAAAGTCAAAAAATAAGTCTAAACAAATAGAGCAAGTCACAACGTCACAAACGTCTCAAGCGAGGCGGAAATTATAAAAACACTTACACGATGCCACATACAACTCACCATAGAAACTCAGCACCTTGAAACGCACTTAACCTAACACAGACTTTCAAAATATAAACATTCTAAACAGCTAGATTCAGAGAATTCAAACAAAGCAAGCATGGTGAAAGTCAAATCCTTCCACCATCGTAAAGAAAAATTCTGAAAATGTATTTTAATCCAGAACCACCAAATTCCTCAAATCAGCACGTGAAAAGGGTAGTTCTTACAAGTAACTCAACAGAGAAAATGACCAAATAGCTAGAACCGAGAAACACGAGGAACAAGAAGCCAAGTTAACCAAGATTACAACCATGTCTCAGCAGAGATTAATCAGGAGATGAATCGACATAAATGCGTAACATCTTTCCCAACCAAATTAACACAAAGAATTATGACCAAAGTTTCTAAATAGTAAATAAATGAACAAGAAATATAAAATACAGCTTTCTACCTTAAGCGAATATACTCAAACCATAAAAGTAAAATTCAACCAATCTCAGACAGATCAAACTATGCAACAGTCGTAAAACGATTATGAAATCACCACAATTCATGAAAAACTCATACGAAAGAAACTCAACATATTAGAAATTCAACTCACTCAACTAATTTACGGAAAACCTAACATGCCCAATAAGAAAAATTCAGTAGAGACAAGAGAAAACTCCAAGTTCCAAAGAGAACTAACCCATCACAGACCCTTCAACAGCAACCAGATCAAAACATGAGAACTATATACAAGCAGACTGGGCCAGGGGGCAAGGTTTCCCCCTGGGCCGGTTGATTTTCAGCCGCTTTGGGCCGGATGTTTATTTTTTAACCTATGAAAGTACAGTCGTTATAACGCTCAATAAAAATTTCCACTTGACAATTTTCGGCTGTGTTATTATAAGCCTACGTGCAGATTCAGAGTAAATACTAGCATCCTGCCCTACCAAGGGGCGGATGTTGCCCGCAAACAGGTTCCTTCGCGGGCTGAAACCTGATGGATATGACACGGAGGTTGTCATTTGACTCAGGGGCTGGATTTGTGTGCCCTATTCCGTTGCAAGCTAGTAGGAGAGTCAATATATAATTGAGCGTCAAGGTATTCATTAGGGAAGGGTCAAATGATAGGTTTGTCTCGTTTTCCTAGTTAAAAAGATTTTAGCTTAGAAAAAGGGAAACATTTTGGCTATCGCATTTATCCGTTTTAAACTTGAGAAAAGATTGACGAGGTGAATGATGGAAATGTTAAGAAAGCTGCGGAAAAACTGAGACTGAAGTAAAGAAAAGAACTTTCCGAGACTAGAAAAGACCCAAAACAAACAAATTTATCATTCATACGGAGAACTAAGCTCAGTAAAACTTATTGCCAATTCTTTTTAAATTTGTGATAGGATTCAAATTTTTTTAAGTTGCTCTTAGATTTTAAGTATTTTATTGTATGACTGTCACTGTTGATTACTATTGGGCAGATCTGGATAATAAAAATCCTGTCAGTCTATTTAGGCTGCGTCCGCTGTGGCATTTCTACTGGCGTGATTATTGATTAAATTAGGTGCTTAGGTAACCACAGCTCGGACAGAGCCCCACTCATTTGAGGTCCGTTGAGTCGTCTCTATTAGCTATTGTTGCATCGATTTAATTTTATTTTTTATGGCGTATATTTTGCAGTCTCGAGGGATTAGGCCTGACCACATGACGCTTAAAAAGACAGCTTTTTTTTCTTCGGCAAATTTTTCAAGTTTTGCTTTCCGGATATTTTTTTTTCACAATCCTTGTGTGTGGAAAAATCCATTGAACCTAGATAAAACCTGGTTTTTCCTGGTGAATGATCGAAAACTGAATTTGAACTAAGATCTAACGTCCTTGCTTTATTTCCTGTGACACTTTACAGAAGTCTTGAGAACTTCACCCTACTTTGGCCGCTTATGGACCTGGGTGTTCTTATTTTTGTATTCCACTCTTAGAACCCCATCGAAGAAGCACTCGACATCGACCCTATTTTAACAGAAGATGAGCAAACATCGTCAAATGCTGTGATGCCTTCCGGACCAGTGAAGCCAGTAGCGGAGGAATGTACACCGTATCCGAACCAAACTGGAAGTGTTGACTCGGACATGAAGCTGGCTTATGGTGAAAAACCTTTTCCAGTATACGTGTCTATTTCCTACTCTTTACCACCTCATTCAATACTAACTCAGAAATAAAATTTCATAAGGTTACATCTGTTCCAGCCGACCCCATATCAAATAGAAAATCCTAGCTTACCACTGATTCTGTCTCGCGGTCCTGAGCTACTCTTGAAGTTAGAGAAATAAGAGTAAAATAAATGTTTTGCTGCATATGCATCGCGTTCACCGACGAAAAGTCATAGTTTCTTTTCGGATTGCCTAATTTTAGGCATGCCCATGAAGAAATCCAGGCACATGACAAGTCGAAAAGTCATATCACTGCAGTTCAAGCATATGCCCAAGCTGAAAACTGCTGAGACATTGGATTGTACATAAGCATGGCTTTGGTCAGTAAGTGGAAAGAACAGATCTTGCTAAACATTCAAATACTGAATCATGTTTTCGAGGTCGTGAAGCTGTTGGAAGGCAAGGATTACTTTTTAGAGCAAACAGCAACCCGGAGAGGCTTGAGCTTCTAACAAAGCCAGGAATATACCATGGAGACTTCATTGAGGTAAAAATTTTGCTCTCTAAATATAACTTCCATCTTAAGGAACATCTTGAAATAGCAATTGAGGATGACAGAAAAAAATAAATCGAACATGGATGCGAGCAGAAAATTTGGAGATGCAGCTAAAGGTTTTGGCTCACTCGTCACTTTTCCTTTTAAGAAGACAGCTCAGAACGTGACAAGGAGGACTTTGAGACACATACAGAGAGCTTTAGTGAGGGAAGTCGGTGAAAAAAGGTACATTATCCGAAGTGATACAACTCAGGGCGCTAGGTTTGTGGACCGGCCTTCTTTCGTGTAAAGATATGTGGAATACAAAAAAATTCACGAACGACTCTTTGGTGTCATACGTGTCCAAGATTCCAACGGCAAGGGTATGAATAAACTTCTACATGCCAAGATTGAAGAGTATTGACTTAAGTACGAAAAGTAGCTGGGGAATCGTTTGACAGTGCTTCTATCATGAGGGAAAAAATTTAACAGAGGTCGCTCTCACATAAAAAAAAACACGATCCAGGTTCTATATATTTCTGGTGCTGCAGTCGCGTTCTATGCTTTTGCCTAGTTGATTGTTGCACTGCCACAGAGGCAAGGAATATGTTTGGCGCCATGAACAGAATTTCATGTTTTATTTGCTAAATCACACAAGCAAATGGACCTGTGACAAAAACAAGTATAGAATACAAAAGAAGAATAGTCGAAGTTGAAAAGGTTGCAGAGATTTGGTGAAACTTGTTCGTGGGCGAAAGAGAAGTTGCTTGTTTGGATATTTTCCGGCGACGATTAGCCGTCGATGTTTTAGCCGTCAGCCGTCGACGATTAGCCGTCAGCCGTCTGTACTTAGATGTAGTCCACGTTTTGTCCTCGGTGGAAAACTGCATTTTTTCGACTCAAAACTTCATCTGAAGCCAACTCGCTGCTGAGTGGGCTTACGAAATATGAACTAATCCAAACCGCTCACTTATTTCTTGCTGTAATTGAAGTCATTGGTCCTATTTCTAGGAGTCTCCAGAGAAAATGATTGGACTTTTTGACGGCCTGTTACATGGTTGATAAGCCAAGAAAGGATATAGAGATATTTGGATTTGAAAGTGTTAAAGAACACATTTCCAAGTTCGCGTCAAAGATCCAGGCTTTCTAGAGATTACTTCCTTAAAACGTGAAATTCGCTCAGAGCAACCAGCTTGTCGTTTTGCCAAGGAAAACTGCACACCGGAAGAGAACCGCAAAATATTCTAGACCAGAAGATCCGGAAAAGCAATTTCAAGTTAAATTGTTCAGGTTAGTAATTGACCAAATAACAACTAGTCCGAAAAAAATACTTTCAGACAGGATACAGCTTGTTTTCTATGTATATTTTTACAGTCCATCACGATTCAGTCTGGTATGTCAAGTTGAAATGCCAGAGTCAGTCCCTCGAAACATTGGAGGGATGGCAAAGATTTTTCACGACGATCTGAGGTCTAGCTGAACAATTTTGCCTCAGCTTACGATGAAATTATTAGCAGGGGTCGTAGAAATAGCTGGGATAGGCCTGGCGTAAAATATGAGGATGAACTTGGAGTTGGAGCTGAATATGGAGAAGCTGATGTGCAAGATTCAAGCTCCTACAGTTCGTGGAACAATTAAATAATTTGCACGCACCGGCTGCTATTAAGGATCAATCTGGGCTGATCAGCTTACACTTTAGTTTTTCTGGCCTACGAATACCTGCTGAAGCTTTCATTTTCTCAAATCAGGTACAAAAGAGCCATCAGTAAACTGAAGCTCATTAAGACAAGATTAAGAACCACAATAACAGTAGCTCTTAATCACTTTTGTCAGTGCAGTAATTTTTTCCTCTTTTTTCCAGTTATTTGTTGTTAATCTGATCAATTTATATATTTTATGCTGATGGAGAGTAGAAAACCTCTCAGTGGTGTTAAAAATCCTTCTGAAGAGGAAAAATACTGCCAAAGGTTTTTGATCCAGATTTCCGTGATACCCGACGAAAGATGAAAATCTTATACAGCTGAAAATATGATGCCGGTCCCCTTTGTGTGAAAATCTGAGTAACATCAAGTCCAACCGAGGATCGGGGAGATCTGGCATAGAAAATGATTACCGCTATCTGTCCTCTTCTTACCGTAAGTCTACTTCTGGTTAGGACCACCTAACCCAGATACCCCCTTAGCTTTTCCTTCTCAGTTCACCTCTGGAACTAAACTCATAAAAAGTCAAGAACAGAACTCAAGAAACAAAAATCAACCCCACATATTAGAAATCAAATCCAACTACTCCTCGTTTATAACAACGAGGGTGGTTGGAAGGAAAAGTGAAAATATATATATCCTTATGCATAGGTGTTCTATAAATCGAAAACTCAAAGCTGGGAGACCTAATGAGAATTAAAATATCTTAAAACAGAGTTTTTGACTATCTTCTAGTTATAATGTGAAACGCTAAGATGAGACAAGAAGGAATTAAGCGATGTCCCTGTATGATCAAAAGCAGAAGTAACGTCATCTACAAACTAATCCCAGAAATAGTGTTCAGAGAAAAATTTTTCACGACAGAGGTTTCAATAAATGTTATGTAAAAGTGCCTAAAAACGGAGAAAGGCTAGTGAACGTCGGTAGACTTATAATTTGGGTGAAAAATTGGTTATTATATTGGAAATGTAAGGAAGAACTATTGCAAAGGCTGGAACAAGGCAGTTAAAAGAAACGTCCTTGCTCCATAGCAAGGGCGTTAAAAGAAAGGTAGTTACACCTTTGGTTGATCATTTGCTACGACTATGCTCAGAAGCTTACATATTCCCAGAACTGAAATATCTTATGGACTTTTTATTGCTGTGGATATCATGTAAACTTACTTGAGTCACTTATAGAAATATAGCTAAAAAAAAATGGCAGAAAAGGGTGCATCGACTTCACAACACTCAACGATAACATCCCTTTCCTGGTGATAAGAAACATTTCACTATTCAACCGTGTATTCCTCAATTGGCTGCTTTGGCAATTCAACGGCTTTCAATTGGATTTCAACGGCTGATGATTCATTTTTCTGCTCAGTGTGCAACAAAAGTGACCCATCCAATATGTTATGGGCAGGCTGATTTTCAATCAGGTATTTCTTCTCAATACCCATTTTCGGCTGATTTCTGGCTGTTTCAAACATATTATCAGTACCTTGCTCCTTGTTCCCAGCGGTGTATTTTTTTTCTTGTAAGGACTTTTCAAGAGCCTCTATTCTTTGCTTGCAGGAAAAAAAGTTCATTTGCTTCTCTTTTTCTGCAATCTTCTATCGCTCTTCTTCACTCCCTTTGCTGGAGTATTCCAGCAATACTCAAAGGGTGTATTCCTCAATTGAGTGACAGACTGGGAAGAATTAAGAAAAAACATAACCTTAATGTCACTTTTAACAATTCAAACAAAATACAGCGCTTTTTCAAGTACGGCAAGGTTAAAATCAGCCAAATTCTGGGTAGTGGTTTCTATAAGTTCCTGTTCTTGCAAATTTTCCTCCGTTGGAAGGACCAGAAGAGAGGTATTTGGAACACAAATCCACAATTGACAAAAACCATGAAGCTACACCAAAGGCCTGAAATATTTGATTCCGCGTTGTCTAAACGCGGAATGTCAGGCTTAGCCAGTGGAGTCTCAGAAATTATTCATTAATGAACGAACAGCTAGTAATCCCCTAAAAGAGTTAATATATTCTTAAAAGCATACAAGTCTTAAACTATCGGGGCTTTCATATTTGAAATTGTTTAAATTGTATGAAAGGGGCAAAAAATTCAGTCTTTTAATGTCATTGGTACTTATAGCTTACTTTCATAAGTAAGTTACTTTTATAACGTTCGTTATGGTTACATCCGAAGGTTATTTTATGATTATAATAAATTTTACCATTATGTTATAGTTATATATAATAATTATTATATTATTATAATTATTATATATAATAATTATTATATTATTATAATTATTATATATAATAATTATTATATTATTATAATTATTGTATATAATAATTATATTATTATATTTATACATTGAAATATGATTCTTGGAGCACTGAAGATGGCTTGGTCTACCGAAACACCTGCTTTGGCTTTGTTACTCATCAACTAGAATATTTTTTTGTCCAATCTTTCCATTTTCTTTTGTTCTTCCGTCCATAATTTTTCTGTACGTAATTTAATAACAAAACTCAAAACAATTTTATCATTAACGGCATCCTTTTAAGGGCCACCATCAATTTCATATTTAAATTTGGGAAAGCGTCTAGTTTTGAATACGGCTTTCCCCGAAGTGCGTGTTAAAAGGTTTCTAGTCAAACAAGGGCAAAACCTTGATGAATTGGTTTCCATAGAGACTCCCATAGAAATAGAAATTATATATTTGACATAAATTTACTTGGGAACTTTCATAATATACTAGAAGCAAATATTAACGTATATTAAAGAAAAGTGATTCGTTTCTGTAGAAGCATGAACTATGTAGGCCTATCTTAGTTTTAACGAGATTTTTGAAGACACGAAATTTCAGCGAAGGGAGGGAATAGGGTCTGGGGTATTTGCCCCCTGCCGCATAGCAAATTGCACCCCATGCGCCCAATATACGCTTAATATTCAAATTAGACAATTTAATTTAAGTGACCTTTATTTGACCATATTTTGAGCGACCTTTTAGCCAACTCTTATGAATTCTAGTAAAATTTTCAACAAATTTATTCAATTTTGCACTAAATCAGGGACGTAATTTCGTTACCCTGAAGGGAGATCTAAGTAGGAGCTGATATTCACAAGTCAAGTGAAAATGACCATGTGAAAAACGAAAACTGAGTCATGTAGCATCACACAGGTGAAGATATATTAAAGAAAAGTAATCTGTATCTTTAGAAGCATGAACCATGTAGTCCTATTTCAGTTTTAACAAAATTTTTTGAAGACACAAAATTCAGCGGGGGACGGAATGGGGTCTGGGGGTAGTTGTACCCCTGCGCTCAATATGCCCTTAACATTCACATTAAATAGGCTCAATTGTGATATTTCACTTTCACACCTTCCCCATTGACACCTAAAGGCCCACTTACCTAAGACGCGTTTCTCAATAAATTATTAACTAGTCTTAAATTTGAATAATGCATCTGCTATAAAGCTGTTTATCAGGAATGCATAAGAAAGTGGCTATTCAAGTGGGATTTCAAAAGACTTTAAATTATAAACCTGCAAATTTCTAATGGAGAGAAGAAAGCGAATATAATTTGAAAATTTGAAAATTTTCAAAAATTTGATTGTTTCTCTGTTGAAATTAACAAATATAATTTTTGTTTGTTCTTTTGAGAAAGATTTTTAGTTTTGGGATCGAATTGGCTAGACATGAAGAACAAAAATATAAAAATACTGACAGCATTAGGCTAATATATGAATATAAAAAAAAAGAAAGCGAAGACGTTTTTAAAATTGTTTTTTATTTCTCTAGGATGTAACTCATACTTGTATGGTTTAGATTTTGAAAAAAAATGTAAATGTTTGTTTCCATCACTTATAGTATTAAGGTCAAGACTTGTTTCATTTTCGAAAACAGGAGGGGGTTAAAATATGCGTAATACTAATGTTAATCCTCCAACGAATTAAACCATCCAGAGCCAGAGATGTTTGCTGTAAAATGCCCAATTTGTGTTTCTTAAGTTCTATTTATTTTAATTTAGCACTGAAGACGGATTGTGGCTATGGATCTAAAATTTATACCATTTTTCTAGTTTTCTTTGTTTGGCCTTTTGTTGGTTATTATTAATAATTTTCCTAAAGTACTATCCATAATCCCTTGGGACACGGAAGTACATTTCAGAAGCGCGAAAGTGTCATATATGGCCTTTAAGCATGACAGCGACAATTTATAATACAAATTAAACATAAAAATTGTTCTGCTAGACCTCCATAGCAAAATAATATTGGTCAATTCAGCTTTTTTGATATGATTTTTTGACAATAGCATTAAAATAAAGCTTAAATGGATTTATTTTAGGGATGGAAAGGTTTATAAAAGTCTGTGACTCCATTTTTCATGCCTGTCAACCTTAGCTCTGCCCTAGGATCGATGGATGATAGACTATTTATCAACAAGTGAAATGACATCACTCTGAAAAAGGTTCATGAAAAATTCTGAAATGAAAGATGAAAAAAATGAAATGAAGATGAAAAAAAGGTTCATGACAGTTCTGAAAAAGGTTGATGTCAGCTTTGCTGTTAGATATACTCTCAATTTTCCAATTTTTTCCACTTAGCCATGGCTCTGAACTTTTTCATCACAGTCCACCAAGTTGATTTTAAATATTTTAAATTATATTAGTTAACCAATAATATTAACGAATGTTAATCTCTGGCAGTATTTTTTTTCCTTCCCTGCAACCTTGATCAGTAGTGTGATTTTCTTCTTATTTTGTTGACTCCGTAACAAACAAAAACCCACTTTTCAAATACCCACTTTCAAAATCAAACAGATCATGGTAACAAATGTAGGTAAGAAGCGATGTGGATTAATAGTTACCGAAGCTCTAAGAAACAGAGTCTTGAAATCAACCATTTATAATACACATTAAACATACACATTATTTTGCTAGAGTTTCATAGCAAATCACATTATGTGATCCTTAATATCAGTGGCATCACCAAGGAAGGGGGGCAAGGGGGCAGTTGCCCCTCCAATAATTTGAAAAAAACTATAATTTATTAAGTAGCTTTAAAACTGTTGCTAGTTTTAAGTGTCAAATTTGCTCCTTAATTTTAGCAGATAATTTTTTTTGATTAATCTATGCTCATTTTTAACATTGGGAAAACGAGAAAAATAGGGGTCCTATAATTTCTTGAATGAAAATATTATCTTCAAAAAAGAAAATACTTAGAACTAAGGTACAAATATCATTATAAAAAGTTGCATGCATTCCTGATAAACAGCTTTATAGCAGATGCAGGATTCAAATTTAAGACTAGTTAATAATTTATTGAGAAATGCGTCTTAGGTAAGTGGGCCTTTAAGTGTCAATGGGGAAGGTGTGAAAGTGAAATATTACAATTGAGCCTATTTAATGTGAATGTTAAGGGCATATTGAGCGCAGGGGTGCAACTACCCCCAGACCCCATTCCGTCCCCCGCTGAAATTTTGTGTCTTCAAAAATTTTGTTAAAACTGAAATAGGACTACATAGTTCATGCTTCCACAGACACAGGTTATTTTTCTTTAATATATCTTCACCTTTGCGGTGCTACATAACTCAGTTTTCGTTTTTCACTTGGTCATTTTCACTTGACTTGTGAATATCAGCTCCTACTTAGATCTCCCTTCAGGGTTTTAACGAAATTACGTCCCTGATTTAGTGCAAAATTGAATACATTTGTTGAACATTTTACTAGAATTCATAAGAGTTGGCTAAAAGGTCGCTCAAAATATGGTCAAATAAAGGTCACTTAAATTAAATTGTCTAATTTGAATATTAAGCGTCCCTTCGCTGAAATTTCGTGTCTTCAAAAATCTCGTTAAGACTAAGATAGGCCTACATAGTTCATGCTTCCACAGAAACGAATCACTTTTCTTTAATATACTTTTACCTTTGTGTACTACATGACTCAGTTTTCGTTTTTCACTTGGTCATTTTTACTTGACTTGGAAAAATCAGCTCCAGCTTAGATCCCAACCCCAAGATTTTGACGACATTACGTCCCTGATTTAGTGCAAAATCGAATATATTTGTTGAACATTTTACTAGAATATTGTAGAACACATATTGTGCAGAAAACTTGACAGTGCACCTATAGAAAAAGGTTTACAGATGTATCTAGTGAAGTTTTTTTCAAGTCTACGGAAAATTTACATATTTTAAGTGACCTTTACCCAACTTTTATGAAAAGAGAAACAGAAGCGGTGCCTTTCTCATGTGTGATCTTTTTTCTAAAAAATTTTGCAAACTAAAATGTTCTAAAAATGTTGTAAAACTAGTAAACTAAATGTTGGTTCTGACGAACCCTGTTCCAATATTCTAGAACTGCATGTTTTAAGCAATTACCCCTGGGATAAAATTAACAATATTCCTAATTACCTTTCAAGAAAACTTCAAGATTTTCCATACCCGCCCAAAGAGTACGAGTAACTTAAAAATAGTGGAAACTGGTGCTAGTGCTGACAAGAAGCCATCAATGCTATCTAGCGTTTGGCAACACTTGGCATTTTTCAAACTTTGTAATCATTTTTCTGTCAAAAAATGAGATCAGAACCTTATCACTATACTCACTTTTTTGACCACACAAATTAAATTATTTATTCTTGTTATTACACCGAAAAAAATGCCAAGTGTCACCAAAGGCTAGATGGAGTTGAGTTGTTTTATCGACACTAGCGCCATTTCCCACTCTTATAAGTTACTCATTCTCTTTTTTCTCTCTGATAGAAGTCTTAAAATCGACAGCTTTTTAGCCATATGGTTCCTGGACGTATTGAAATGAACAATGAAAATTTCCTTTGGATCTCTTTTCATTTAGTATGTGTTATTTCCGTCTTCTTAAATTAAATTTATGCACATATCCTTATGTTAAAAACTTTTCATAAGTAACTTTAAACTTATTAAATTTATGGGTCTAGAACCATCGTAAACCACGGATTATTTTGATTCATATTTTGCAAGAACGTATCCATTTTCTTTTTTTAGGGGGACAGGTTACGAAAAATACTTTTCATCAAAAGTTTGTTTATATTTGTTATGTTTTTACGAGCTCGACCAACATTTTTTTTTGGGGGGGGGGCTCAAAATCTCTAGCGCCCCTGCCCCCGTGGATACGGCTTTGGCATTTTGTTATCAAAATTTTGGCTTCTTAAGTTTTTTTTCTATAAACAAAGTTCGTTCTTTATCTACGATTGAACGGTAAAACCTTTAAATGTCTGAAGAAGGACACAAACTCAATATAAATTAGGGTATACTTCTACAAAAATAACTTGCTGCCCCTTAAAATATGTTAATTATTGAATAATTCTGGGGAAAATTTGCTTTTCTTATCTATTCTAGTACAAGTTGAGGAGCAAATAGTTTCTAAAAAATATAATATAATCAAAGTTTCGCAAGTCTTGAGAACTAAAAGTAAACAAAATAATACAAGTATTTAGATTAAGAAATTACAGTTTTATCAATATTTATAAACAGAGTAATTAATCTTGCAAAATATAGTGACTAACCCCTGAATATAAACATAATGCCTTCCTTAATTATATTTACTTTGCTTCTCATCTTTCAATCAAAAGATTTGAATATACTTTTTATCATTGACAGTTTTTATCACATCATTCATTAAGCAATATAATACCTTCGGTCGTGTGTCTTTATTCGTCAGTCAGCAAAGAAAAATGCATCTTTATTTTTTCGTGGCGTTATTCTTCTATGGAGCCAGGGGGACAATAGTGAACAATGGCCGTCCTATTATAGGTAAATAGCTTTTTAAGTCACTGTCGAGAATAGGGTTCAAACGGTAAATGAAACTCTGCCAGGTAGAGGGGGTATTATTCTAGAGTAAGAGCTATTGAGAAGGATATATGTTAAGAAAACAAGTTTTATTCGTAATATGCAAAATAAATGTAGTTAGCATGTTTTGACTTCAGCACGACTTTATTTTTACACCCACCCCTAATTTGCAAATACATTGCCCAAAATCTATATTTTTCACGCATTCGGCCACCCGTGACTCTTGTTTTTCCGGTTCTTGAGGCGCAGCAGTTCATTCAATTCACGGGTGGAAACTGGGGGAAACAAGAAAGACGCATTGGCAGAATTTAAGGGAAATATATAATCTGGGCTATATATTTGCACATATGGGAGGAGGACTGGATGTAAAGTTAAAATGTAAATTTGAATTAAGGAGGTTTAATTCACGACTTAATCCCCCACAGTCCCCGGCGGAAGGGCTGCAAGTTACGAACTTTGCCCATTGCTTACATATATCTTAGTATTAGTTGTTGGGAAGCATACAGACGTTTTCAGGGAGGGATTTTGCCTGGTGGGGAGGATCGGGGGAGAGGGTTACGTAGGAGGATCTTTCCATGGAGAAATTTTTCATGGGGAAAGAGAATTTCTATGAAGGTGGCGCTGGATTTCCCAGCATTATTTAAAAAAAATCAAAAATTTAATAAAAAAACAATTTTTTCAACTGAAAGTAAGAAGTAACATTAAAACCTCAAACAAACAGAAATTGTTACGTATACTCGTCAGTGCCTTGCTCTTGACGCTAAAGTATTTTTAGTAATTTCAAAAGAGCTACTTATTCTAATTTAACGGTCTTTGTAATTTAGGGGTCATTCTTAAAGAACTGGAGCGAAATTCGAACTTTAGCGTAAAGAGCGAGGTATTGACGAGTGCGTGAACCCCCTCATATTACATAAATGAGAAAGTTCACCCCTTCCTCAATACCTTGCTCTTTGCGCGAAAGTTCGAATTTTGTCAAATAATGACCAACATAAGCAATAATTTGTTTGTGTTATTTTCCATCCAATCTTAGCATTTAATTTTACCTTTAGCAGCTTCATAATTATGATTTTTATGTGATGATAAATCAAAGATATTTTATGTCCTCGGTTTGTGGTTGTTATTAAATAAAAAAAAAGTTTTTTTCCAACTGAGAGTAGGGAATAACACTAAAGCTTAAAACGAACCTAAATTATTACGTATATCTTTTCTATCATTCATTTCTGTCATTTGAAAATTGATCAACTTGTGAGTTTCATTTTCATGAAAATAGGTTCGACCCCTTTGCCCGTTTTGTTAGTAAGCCTTACAAAATTAGTTCCGCAAATATCGCTAATTTAAATTACGTGGGAGAATCTTTCCATGGAGAAATTTCTCGTGGGGGAAGGGAATTTTTCGTGAAGGGGAAGCTGGATTTCCCAACATTATTCAAAAAACGATCAGCAATTAATTAAAAAACAAGTTTTTTTCAAATGAAACTAAAAGGCAACATTAAAACTTAAAACGAACAGAAAATATTACGCTTATGAGATTGGTTGCCTCTCTTCAATAGCTCGCTCTTACACTAAAGTTTCTTTTTTAACTTTTAAAAGAGGCTATTATTCTAATTAAACAGCCTTTGTTATTCAGGAGTCTAAACTTAGGTTATTACAAGGTTATTATTAGTTTAAAAATAGTAAAATTAATATCCAAATTTAATTTTAATTATTCATGTTCGGTGAGCCAAATTCAAAACCCTGCATTAATCAAAAACTTTAAGAAATTAGATAAAAAACAAGTTTTTTTCAACTGAAAGTAAAGAGCGACATTAAAACTTCAAACGAACAGAAATTATTCCGTATCTAAAATCCCGTATCTAAAATTCTATACATTCCGTATCTAAAATTTCCGCTCTTTACGCTAAACTGTTTTATTGTTTTATAAAGTAGAGTTGTGAGAAAGAGTCAATCTTTAGCGTAAAGAGTGGGGCGTTGAGAAAGGGAGAGCGCCTTTCATATATGGAATAATTTCTGTTCGTTTTTAATTTTTAATGTCGTTCCTTACTTTGAGCTAAGAAAAAACTTGTTTTTTTTTTAATTAATCAAACAGTTCGTGGCAACGAACTGTAGTGAGGAGCGACCCGGCTCAATAGTAACCAAAACTCTAAAAAACGGAATTTTTACAACAATCGTTACATCAAAAGAATTGCAATTTAATGCTGATTTTAAATATACAAGTTTCATTATGTTTAGAATTACCCATCAAAAGTTACGAGTCTGACAAAACTTACCTTATTTTAGAAAATGAGGGAAACACCCCTTAAAAGTGATAGAATCTTAACAAAAATTACACCATTAGATTCAGCATATCAGAGAGCCCTACAATAAAAATCAAGTTCCTGTCTACAAAAATGTGGAATTTTGCATTTTTTGCCACAAGACAGATCACGGATGCGTTTTTTTCCCGGGGGTGATCGTATCTACCCAGTGGTCCTAGAATGTCATGAGAGGGCTCATTCTAATGGAAATTGAAAGTTCTAGTACCCTTTTTAAGTGACCAAAAAAATTGAAGGGCACCTAGGCCCCTTCCCACGCTCATTTTTTCCCAAAGTCACCGGATCAAAATTCTGAGATAGCCATTTTATTCAGCATAGCCGAAAAACCTAATAACTATGTCTTTGGGGACGACTTACTCTTCCATAGTCCCCGTGGAAGGGGCTGCAAATTTCAAACCTTGACCAGTATTTACATATAGCAATAGTTATTTGGAAGTGTGCAGACGCTTTCAGGTGGATTTTTTGGCTTGGGGAGGGGTTGAGGGGAGGTGTTTATGCGGGGGAATCAGACTGTCTGGGTAACGTACAGTATTGCTGCAACTTTTGGCCGGCTCCATACACAAGACGCTTCAGAAGCAATACGTTGATCTATTTATTAGCCATCGATAAAAGCAGGCACATGCCCAGGAATTTTTCTGGGGGGGGGGTGATTATGACAAAAACTTTGAAGGTGGTCCGACAATGGAAAAACCAAAACAGATCATATTTGATAATTTAAATAAGAAGTACATAAAAATTTAAGAAAATTACCATATCGGAAGGAAGGACAGGTCCTTCATGGCTCCACCCACCTGCATATCTCTCTGCCTTGTAGATATATATATATATATATATATATATATATATATATATATATATATATATATATATATATATATATATATATATATATATATATATATATATATATATATATAGTTTTTACCTTTTTTTAAGCCAAGGTTCGAACCTGGAACCTCTTGAACCTAGAACCAGGAACATAACGACAGAACATCGACAGACAGACACACAGACAGACAGACACCTTATTTTTATATAAATAGATTCCCTGTGTCCCGGTCGTCATTTGTGTCCCGGTGTCCCGGTCTGCTGTCACATTGTCTGTCCATATAAATAGACTGTCAGGTTTTCATTTATATTCCCTCTGTCCCGGTCGTCATTTGTGTCCCGGTCTGTAATTTCTCTTTGAGTGTTTTTTCATTTTATTTTTTTTTTAGTTTCTTTCCTTTTTTCTTTTTTCAGTTTTCTTTTTCTTCTTTATTTTTCAGCGTCACTATGAAATACATATCGCCGAACCTTTGTTTTCTTAACTAAAATCTGGTAGGCATTGATGACCTTATCCAAGTCAAAATCCCAAACTCTCGCTGTCCAGGTGGATTTTCATCTAACTGCGCGGTTTTGAGTTCTTTAGCCGCAAGCCTGTTTTCTTGCTGTTTCCTCGGCATGCTTTCTTTTCTTGCTTTCTCTATCAGCCGCAAGCCTGTTTTCTTGCTGTTCTTGTGATTCCTTGGCACGCTTTCTTTTCTTACTTTATCTATCAGCCGCAAGTTTTTTGGCATAGAATCTGTGAGCAGCTTCCTCGGCTGTTGCCATTGTAGGTTTACAATTAAACATTTTTCCGTCCACGATCTTCTTACAATTAAAAATTTGTCTTTGAACGATTTTCTTAAATACTTTTAATGACGTCATCGTCATAACAAACATGACGACAACTAACTTCATGACGACATGACTACATGATGACATGACGTCACTCGACATATAGACAGACAGACAACTTATTTATATATATATACTAGCTGTTGGGGTGGCGCTTCGCGCCCCCCCCCCCAAGCCCCCCCGCAAGCGTAAGTCGTTACGCGCCATATTAGTTATGCGCCATTGTAGTTGTGTCCCTGTGTCCCACCTGTGAATATAGATAGATTTATATATGTGTTTCAAACTACGTAAAAATTGCGAATAAACAACATTCTTGGCTTTCCCATTGTCTGTGCATATACAAAGCCGTATGTACTAATAATGACGTCGTATGCAAACGCTCTTTTTACAAACAAACAAACCTGCATCCACACAACTTGTTTTTATATAGATAGATAGATAGATAGATACAATACAAATTAACTGCGTAAAACTTGCGAATATACAACATTCTTCGCTGTCCAATTGTCGCTACATATAAATACATTGTCAGGTTTACCGACCCTCGAACATGCAACGTACAATTTTCCATGGGAAAAACAATCAGTATTAAGATTTATACCACATTTTTCTAATGATTGACCTTGAGCTTTGTTAATGGTGATTGCAAATACTAATCGAATTGGGAATTGCAATCTTTTAAATTGAAAAAGCAGATCCGTTGGAATCATGAGAATGCGAGGAATAAGAAAAGCCTCACCCTCATAAGGCCCTTTCAAGATTGTGGCCTCTATTAGGTTTTCCATTGTTTTTTTTACGGCAAGTCGCGTGCCATTGCAAATCAGCAGGTAGTTGTATACGTCCTGAAATTGAGTCTACTGGGAGCTTTCCGTTTCCAATTGTCAGCAATTGATCTGAAAATGTTTGACCAGAGTCATCGTTTTGCAATCGGACACGCATATTTGTAGTTAATTTTAATATTTTTACGTGTGCCCATAAATTAGAATTTCTCAGGCAAGCATTCATTCGTCTTCAATGGCTCTGGTGGTGCAGCCAATAGAGGAAGTTTAACTTTTCCTGAGGCGCAACACATTCCCATTGTATCACCATTGAATTTCAAGGCCTTGCAATAGGGACAAATTTTAGACATTGTCCCGATTTGAACACATCTACTCAAGCTATAATCATCGACTGGGTTGTACCTGAATGCCAGGCGATAACTTTCAGGTTGCTCTGATTCCTCGGCACGCTTTCTTTTCTTACTTTCTCTATCAGCAGCAAGCCTGATTTCTTGCTGTTCTTGTGATTCCTCGGCACGCTTTCTTTTCTTACTTTCTCTATCAGCAGCAAGCCTGATTTCTTGCTGTTCTTGTAATTCCTCGGCACGCCTTCTTTTTTCACTTTCTCTTTTAGCAGCAAGTCTGCTTCCGCGTTGCTCTGGTAGTTCCTCGGCACGCTTTCTGTTCTTTTTTCTCTATCAGCCTCAAGCCTGTTTCCTTGCTGTTCTTTTGATTCCTCGGCACGCTTTCTGTTCTTTTTTTCTCTATCAGCCTCAAGCCTGTTTCCTTGCTGTTCTTTTGATTCCTCAGCACGCTTTCTGTTCTTTCTTTCTCTATCAGCCTCAAGCCTGTTTCCTTGCTGTTCTTTTGATTCCTCGGCACGCTTTTTTTTCTGACTTTCTCTATCAGCAGCAAGTTTTTTGGCATAGACTCTTTGAGCATCTTCATCGGCTTTTGCCATGGTAAGTTCATCAGTCATTGTAAACTTAAACATTAATAGATTTCTACGTGAACATATGTCTTAAATATCTTGAATGACGTCACCGTCAAAGCAAAAATGAAGACAACTAATTTCATGACGTCAGTCAACACAGAAACATGACGTTATCTGATCCACAGACAGACACACAGACAGACAACTTATTTTTGATGAACTTACCATGGCAAAAGCCGATGAAGATGCTCAAAGAGTCTATGCCAAAAAACTTGCTGCTGATAGAGAAAGTCAGAAAAGAAAGCGTGCCGAGGAACTACCAGAGCAACGCGAAAGCAGACTTGCTGCTAAAAGAGAAAGTGAAAAAAGAAGGCGTGCCGAGGAATCAAAAGAACAGCAAGGAAACAGGCTTTAGGCTGATAGAGAAAGAAAGAACAGAAAGCATACGTCCGACATCCTTTGAGTATTTGAGGACTGTAAATGGTACTATACATGACACTTACCGTAGTGCATGCCAAGCTCTGAATTTATTGGAGAATGACCAACACTGGGATAACTGCATCAATGACGCGTGCGAAATGTCAACCCCAAGTCAAATTCGTGCATTGTTTGGCATCATTTTAACAACTTGCTCTCCATCAGCTCCTACAGAGTTATGGGAAAAATATAAGTCAAAAATGTCCAAAGATATACTCCATTGAAAACAGTTAGAGACGTCAGATATGACTTTTGATTTTACATCAGAAATTTATAACTACACTTTAGTTGTTATAGAAGATTTGTGCGTACGTTTGGCAAACAAACCTCTTCAGGATTTGGGAATGCCTTCACCTAACCGTATCGCTGCTGTTTCGACATGTGTAGAATTGGATCGTGAACAAAGTTACAGTACGAGTGATCTATTGTCGTATGTACAAAATAACATTTCCAAGTTAACATCGGAACAAAAAGACATTTATGATACGATAATGCATTGTGTCGATAACAACGTTGGAAAAATTTTCTTTTTGGATGCGCCAGGAGGTACTGGTAAAACGTTTGTGATAAAACTGATTCTGGCATCAATTCGATCAAAAAATGATATAGCGTTGGCAATTGCGTCGTCCGGAATAGCCGCAACATTGCTGCCTGGTGGAAGAACTGCTCATTCCGCTTTGAAATTGCCTCTGAACTTGCATTCTACAGATACTCCCACGTGCAATATTTCCAAATCATCTGGGATGGGTAAAGTATTGCAGCAATGCAAACTTATTATTTGGGATGAGTGCACAATGGCGCACAAAAAATCGCTCGAGGCTCTGGATCAATGCTTGAAAGATTTGCGAGGGAAGTCGAAACCCTTTGGCAGCACATTAATATTGCTTGCGGGAGATTTCAGGCAAACATGACCTATAATACCTAGATCAACTCCTGCAGACGAAATGAATGCTTGCCTGAAAAATTCTAATTTATGGGCACACGTAAAAACATTAAAATTAACTACAAATATGCGTGTCCGATTGCAAAACGATGACTCTGGTCAAACATTTTCAGACCAATTGCTGGCAATGGGAAACGGAAAGCTCCCAGTAGACTCAATTTCAGGACGTATACAACTACCTGCTGATTTCTGTAATTTAGTGACGTCCAAAAATGAATTGATTGAAAAAGTATTTCCGAATATTCTAAAAAATTATAAAAATAATAAATGGCTAAGTGAAAGAGCGATTCTCGCACCCAAAAATATAGACGTCCACGAAATCAACAATATTGTTTTGACCAAGATTCGAGACCAGGCAGTCCTTTACAAGTCAGTCGACACAGTATTGGAACCAAATGAAGCGGTTAATTATCCATCTGAATTTTTAAATTCCATAGATCTTTCAGGGTTTCCACCACACGTATTACAACTAAAAATAGGCGTACCAATAATACTTTTAAGAAATATAAACCCACCAAAGCTTTGCAATGGCACTCGACTTGCCGTAAAAAAAACAATGGAAAACCTAATAGAGGCCACAATCTTGACAGGGCCTTTTGAGGGTGAGGCTGTTCTTATTCCTCGCATTCCCATGATTCCAACGGATCTGCCTTTTCAATTTAAAAGATTGCAATTCCCAATTCGATTAGCATTTGCAATCACCATTAACAAAGCTCAAGGTCAATCATTAGAAAAATGTGGTATAGATCTTAATACTGATTGTTTTTCCCATGGACAATTGTACGTTGCATGTTCGAGGGTCGGTAAACCTGACAATCTATTTATATGCAGCGACAATTGGACAGCGAAGAATGTTGTATATTCGCAAGTTTTACGCAGTTAATTTGTATTTTGGAACCAAATGAAGCGGTTAATTATCCATCTGAATTTTTAAATTCCATAGATCCTTCAGGGTTTCCACCAAACGTGCTACAACTAAAAATAGGAGTACCAATAATACTTTTAAGAAATATCAACCCACCAAAGCCTTGCAATGGCACGCGACTTGCCGTAAAAA
This sequence comes from Artemia franciscana, assembly GCF_032884065.1. Classification (NCBI taxonomy): domain Eukaryota; kingdom Metazoa; phylum Arthropoda; class Branchiopoda; order Anostraca; family Artemiidae; genus Artemia; species Artemia franciscana. The sequence continues at coordinate 29,018,878 of NC_088881.1, forward strand.
AAACAATGGAAAACCTAATAGAGGCCACAATCTTGACAGGGCCTTATGAGGGTGAGGCTGTTCTTATTCCTCGCATTCCCATGATTCCAACGGATCTGCTTTTTCAATTTAAAAGATTGCAATTCCCAATTCGATTAGAATTTGCAACCACCATCAACTAAGCTCAAGGGCAATCACTAAAAAAATGCGGTATAGATCTTAATACAGATTGCTTTACCAATGTACAATTGTATGTTGCATCTTTGAGGGTCGGTAAACCTGACAATCTATTTATACGCACAGACAATGGGACAGCGAAGACTGTTGTATATTCACAAGTTTTACGTAGTTAATTTTTATTGTATCTATCTATCTATCTATCTATATAAAAACGAGTTGTGTGTATGCATGTTTGTTTGTTTGTAAAATGAGCGTTTGCATATGACTTCATTATTAGTACATACGGCTTTGTATATGGACAGACAATGGGAAAGCCAAGAATGTTGTATATTCGCAATTTTTACGTAGTTTGAAACACATATATAAATCTATCTATATTCACAGGTGGGACACAGGGACACAACTACAATTGCGCGTAACTAATATGGCGCGTAACGACTTACGCGCGCGGGGGGGCTTGGGGGGCGCGAAGCGCCCCACCTACTAGGTGTTGGGGTGGCGTGAAGCGCCACCCCAACAGCTAGTATATATATATCTATATATTTAAAAATAAGTTGTCTGTCTGTGTGTCTGTCCGTCAGGTGACGTCATGTTTCTGTGTCGACTGACGTCATGAAGTTAGTTGTCGTCATTTTTGCTATGACGGTGACACCATTAAAGATATTTAATCATGAAGTTAGTTGTCGTCATTTTTGCTATGACGGTGACGTCATTAAAGATATTTAAGACATATATGTTCACGTAGAAATCTATTAATGTTTAAGTTTAAAATGACTGATGAACTTACAATGGCAAAAGCCGATGAAGATGCTCGAGTCTATGCCAAATAACTTGCTGCTGATAGAGAAAGTCAGAAAAGAAAGCGTGCCGAGGAATCAAAAGAACAGCAAGGAAAAAGGCTTGAGGCTGATAGAGAAAGAAAGAACAGAAAGCGTGCCGAGGAATCAAAAGAACAGCAAGGAAACAGGCTTGAGGCTGATAGAGAAAGAAAGAACAGAAAGCGTGCCGAGGAACTACCAGAGCAACGCGAAAGCAGACTTGCTGCTAAAAGAGAAAGTGAAAAAAGAAGGCGTACCGAGGAATTACAAGAACAGCAAGAAATCAGGCTTGCTGCTGATAGAGAAAGTAAGAAAAGAAAGCGTGCCGAGGAATCACAAGAACAGCAAGAAATCAGGCTTGCTGCTGATAGAGAAAGTAAGAAAAGAAAGCGTGCCGAGGAATCAGAGCAACCTGAAAGTTATCGCCTGGCATTCAGGTACAGCCCAGTCGATGATTATAGCTTGAGTAGATGTGTTCAAATCGGGACAATGTCTAAAATTTGTCCCTATTGCAAGGCCTTGAAATTCAATGGTGAAACAATGGGAATGTGTTGCGCCTCAGGAAAAGTTAAACTTCCTCTATTGGCTGCACCACCAGAGCCATTGAAGACTTTCCTTACTGGAACTACGTCAGAATCTAAGCGTTTTTTGTCAAAAATCAGAAAATACAACTCATGTTTCCAAATGACGTCGTTTGGAGCCCAAATCGAAAATCCAGATCAATTTTTGTCTACTTTCAAAGTAAAAGGGCAAATTTATCATAGAGCAGGGTCCCTTCTACCATTCTCAGGCGAGAATCATAAATTTTTACAATTGTACTTCATCAGTGATAGAAATTCTGAATTGAATGCACGTTGCGAAATTTCTCCCAACGTTGAAAGGACAATCGTTTCCCAATTGCAACATCTTTTCCACGAAAATAATAATTTAGTGCGTCTGTTCAAAACAGCCATCGATTTGATGCCTACTGATACGCATAAAATTGTTATTTCCGCTGACAAAACGCCTCCTGGCCAACATGTGCGTAGATACAATGCTCCAACTATCGACAAAGTGGCAATCGTTATGGTCGGTGATCAGTTTTTACCTCGAGATATTATTCTTCATAAGCGAAACGCTCAGTTGTTAAGAATTGCTGAAACTGATCGATGCTACGATGCCCTACAATATCCTATCATTTTTTGGGATGGAGCCGACGGCTATCACTTTATTATTAAATTGATGAATCCAGCCACTAACAAAGAAATGAATAAGAAATGCAATTGAATGCATTATTATTCCTATAGACTAATGATTCGGCAGGATGAAGAAAATTATATTTTAAAATGCCGTGAATTGTTTCACCAATTTGTCGTTGATATGTATGCTAAAATTGAATCAGAACGTTTGCTATATATCCGCCTGAATCAGACCAAGCTCCGCTCTGAACAATACATTCATTTGCGAGATGCAGTTATAAATGACGGTAATACCACAAACGTTGGAAGATTAACAATTTTACCTTCGTCATATGCTGGCAGTCCCCGTCATATGCATGAATATGCTCAAGATGCTATTGCGTATGTTCGTCTCTATGGTCGTCCAGATTTATTTATTACATTTACGTGTAATCAATCTTGGGACGAGAAACTGCAGATTTTACTTCGAGGACAATCGGCGGTTCATAGGCATGACATTACGGCCCGTGTCTTCCGGCAAAAGTTGAAATCACTGATAAACTACATAGTAAAACTTGAAGTGTTTGGGTCAGTGCGATGCTGGATGTACTCAGTGGAATGGCAAAAACGAGGTTTGCCACACGCACATATACTAATCTGGCTACATAAAAAAATTACTTCGAACGAAATTGATGATGTGATTTCCGCTGAAATACCTGATAAAAATGTCGATAAGGGGTTACATGATATTATTGTAAAAAATATGATACATGGACCTTGCGGTGCACTGAACGAAAATTCACCATGCATGGCCAAAGGAAGGTGCACAAAGCAATATCCTCGACTTTTAGTATCAAACACAATTACTGGCAATGATGGTTACTCACAATATAGAAGAAGATCTACTGAAGATGGCGGTAAAACAGCAATAATAAAGAAGTGTAACGGTACCACCATCGAAGTATAATAACCAGTGGGTTGTTCCATATTCCCCATTATTATCAAAAACATTTAATGCACACATAAACGTTGAATACTGTAACTCCGTAAAGGCAATCAAATACATATGTAAATACGTCAAAAAAGGCAGTGACATGGCGGTTTTGCGGGAGATTTCAGGCAAACATTACCTATAATACCTAGATCAACTCCTGCAGACGAAATGAATGCTTGCCTGAAAAGTTCTAATTTATGGGCACACGTAAAAATATTAAAATTAACTACAAATATGCGTGTCCGATTGCAAAACGATGACTCTGGTCAAACATTTTCAGATCAATTGCTGGAAATTGGAAACGTAAAGCTCCCAGTAGACTCAATTTCAGGACGTATACAACTACCTGCTGATTTCTGTAATTTAATGACGTCCAAATATGAATTGATTGAATAAGTATTTCCGAATATTCTAAAAAATTATAAAAATAATAAATGGCTAAGTGAAAGAGCGATTCTCGCACCCAAAAATATAGACGTCCACGAAATCAACAATATTGTTTTGACCAAGATTCGAGACCAGGCAGTCCTTTACAAGTCAGTCGACACAGTTTTGGAACCAAATGAAGCGGTTAATTATCCATCTGAATTTTTAAATTCCATAGATCTTTCAGGGTTTCCACCACACGTGCTACAACTAAAAATAGGCGTACCAATAATACTTTTAAGAAATATAAACCCACCAAAGCTTTGCAATGGCACTCGACTTGCCGTAAAAAAAGACAATGGAAAACCTAATAGAGGCCACAATCTTGACAGGGCCTTTTCAGGGTGAGGCTGTTCTTATTCCTCGCATTCCCATGATTCCAACGGATCTGCCTTTTCAATTCAAAAGATTGCAATTCCCAATTCGATTAGCATTTGGAATAACCATTAACAAAGCTCATAACAACTGAGCATTTCGCTTATGAAGAATAATATCTCGAGGTAAAAACTTATCACCGACCATAACGATTGCCACGTCGTCGATAGTTGGAGCATTGTATCTACGCACATGTTGGCCAGGAGGCGTTTTGTCAGCGGAAATAACAATTTTATGCGTATCAGTAGGCATCAAATCGATGGCTGTTTTGAACAGACGCACTAAATTATTATTTTCGTGGAATATATATATAAAAATAAGTTGTCTGTGTGTGGATCTGTGGATGGATCAGGTGACGTCATGTTTGTCCGCATATGACGTCTGAATTATTTCACACTAATACAAAAGAAGAAAAAAACTAAAAAAGGTAAAAACTACAAAAAAAACTAAAAAGAAAAAAAAACTAAAAAAGCTAAAAAACTAAAAAAAACTAAAAAAAGGTAAAAATCTAATAACTAAAAAAAAACTGAAAAAAATAAAAAAAGGCAAAAACTACAAAAAAAATAAAAACTAATAAAAAAACTAAAAAAGCTAAAAAACTAAAAAAACTAAAAAAAAACTAAAAAAAGGTAAAAAACTAAAAAAAACTAAAAACTAAAAAAGAAAAAAACTAAAAAAAAGGAAAAAACTGAAAAATAAAAGAGAAAAAGAGAACTAAAAAAATATGAATAAATATATATAAAAATAAGTTGTTTGTGGGTTATGTCTGTCTGTCTGTCTGTCGAGTGACGTCGTGTTTGTCCGCATATGACGTCTGAATTATTTCACACTAATACAAAAGAAGAAAAAAAACTAAAAAAGGTAAAAACTACAAAAAAAACTAAAAAGAAAAAAAACTAAAAAAGCTAAAAAAACTAAAAAAACTAAAAAAAGGTAAAAAACTAAAAACTAAAAAAAACTGAAAAAACTGAAAAAAGGCAAAAACTAAAAAAAAACTAAAAACTAATAAAAAAACTAAAAAAGCTAAAAAACTAAAAAAACTAAAAAAACTAAAAAAAGGTAAAAAACAAAAAAAAACTAAAAACTAAAAAAGAAAAAACTAAAAAAAAGGAAAAAACTGAAAAATAAGAGAAAAAGAAAACTAAAAAAATATTAATAAATATAAAAAATATAAATATAAATATAATATAAATTAGCAATCAACAAAGCACCGAGACACAAATGACGACCGGGACACAGGGAGTATAAATGACGACCAGGACATAAGTAAAAAAAAAAACTAAAAAAACTAAAAAAATGGTAAAAACTACAAAAAAACTAAAAACTAATAAAAAAACTAAAAAATCTAAATAAACTAAAAAAGAAAAAAAAGAAAAAAGGAAAAAAATAAAGGAGAAAAACAAAACTAAAAAACGAATGTATATACAGACCGGGACACCGGGATACAAATGACGACCGGGACACAGGGAATTTAAATGACGACCGGGACACAGGGACACAACTACAATGGGGACGCCGGGGGGCACAGGGGGATATAAATGACGACCGGGACACCGGGACACAAGGAATATAAATGACGCCCGGGACACTCAAAGAGAAATCACAGACTGGAACACCGGGACACAAATGACGACCGGGACACAGGGAATATAAATGACGACCGGGACACAGGGACATAACTACAAAGGGGACGCCGGGGTGCACAGGGGGATATATAAATGACGATGGCGACTCAGGGAATGGTCGATTAGCAATCACCATCAACAAAGCTCAAGGGCAATCATTAGAATCATGAGGTATAGATCTGAATACGGATTATTTTCCCATGGACCATTATATGTTGCATGTTCAAGAGTCGGTAAACCTGACAATCTATTTATATGCACAGACAATGGGACAGCAAAGAATGTTGTATATTCGCAAGTTTTACGTAGTTAAAAATATATATATATATATATATATATATATATATATATATATATATATATATATATATATATATATATATATATATATATATATATATATATATATATATATATATATATATATATATATATATATATATCTATATTCACAGGTGGGACATAGGGACACAACTACAATGGTGCGTAACTAATATGGCGCGTAACGACTTACGCGCGCGGGGGGGCTTGGGGGGTGGCGCGAAGCGCCCCCACCAACTAGGTGTTGGGGTGGCGCGAAGCGCCACCCCAACAGCTAGTATATATATATATTCACAGGTGGGACACAGGGACACAACTACAATGGCGTGTAACTAATATGGCAAGTAACAACTTACGCGCGCGAGGGAGCTGGGGGGTGGCGCGAAGCGCCACCCCAACAGCTAGTATATATATATATATATATATATATATATATATATATATATATATATATATATATATATATATATATATATATATATATATATATATATATATATATATATATATATATATATATATATTGTGATGTATATCACAAACCGGTGCTAGATACAATATGCGGAAGAGTTCAACACTAACCCAAGTATTGACAGGACATTTTAAATGAAACCACGAATGAAATCTCAGTCTATACGAGATTAAGGGCTTATAAACAGAAGTTAATCTACGCTAAAGACACCCTAGTAATAGCAGCCATGTTTCTTTCTAATCTTGTCCCAGTGGAAAGCAAAAGTAGTTAAGTTATATCACACGATTTTACATTCGTTTGATTCAAATCCACTCCACTTAAAATTTAGCCTGATCAAGCTGGATTCAGAGCAGGAATGGGATACATCAATCAGATTTTCACGATGAAATGTATGCTCAGACCAAACATCAGCAAACAGCGAAATCAGTCTTCATTCATATTATCACCGCATTCAACTCAGGTGCCCGTTGTGGAATTCAAATGGCTATGCTGGAAAATGTTAGTACTGGCTAATGTCGTTCGCCTATTCCAGGTGTACTTTAAACAAACACGAATCTACGTCCAAGTCGACGGAGAGCTCTTCTCATTATTCAATATTCAAATCACAGTAAAATATGGTCGTTTCCTTTTCCTAGAACTTTTCAACTTTGTAATAGACTGGATTTTAAACGAAGTCATGCAGAACTGTGCTGGAATTAACATAAGCTTATATTTCAACGTCACCTGTTTGGATCACATGGAAGATGTTTTGTTACTAGGTAGTTCTTTCCTAGAGATGCAGGACATACTCCAGAGAGAATATGTAGCAGCCACTCTCATGGGTTTTAAAATCAGCATCGAGAAGACAAAATTGGTGACTGACGATGAATTTTAATCGCCTTGCTGAATCATTGCCAAATTGAGCTGGTTGACAAATGTAAATACCTAGGCTTGATCACAAGTATTGTGGGTAGTTGCACTGACGAAATTAATGTTAGCATATAAGTAGCCTCCTCTGTCTTTTCACAACTT